>NC_136901.1:89127926-89178859 GCF_949606895.1 Notothenia rossii
GGGAATCCTCTTGTTTTTCTCAACGTATCTTTGTTTACTTTAGTTGCACTCTGGCCCCATATTTACATTAACCTTTGTGTTGTCTTTCAGGCAACATTTGCCCTCGTTAAGCATATCCCACAAATTTGTATTTCCAAGTTTTTAAAAATGCAAAAAGTGGATCGTCACAGAGTCAGAAGTTTTGTCAGGAATCGGTTTAGAAACCATTTCAATTTTTTCCGATAATCATATCTATACATTTAAATAAAACACCCATAATTCAATGAAAGAAGTGATATGAAATAACCCCTTATTTTGACATATGAACACTAAACAAACGCGTCTAACATGACCCAAGGTACCCAGGTATCTCACTTTCTCACAGAACAAAACATAATTATTTCTGAAATAACTATAATTGTTTAACAAGTCATTAATATGTATCTCAACGAGACACCTTATGTCCTGATTTAGTTTCAATATCCTCTGAAGTATTTGTCTTTGGGTGACGTTTACTAACTTTGATTCAGTGGGTCTGAAATGTGACTCCGAGGTCAGCTCTGCTGAAGCTGTGATTAATGGAGGAACCCTTCAACAGTTTCTGCTCAGCGCCCATGTGGCACTCGCCTCAAATATTCAGCGTAATCTGCGGGGTCTGACCTGCACTCAGGGGTCAAAGGTCAACTACAGCATGAAATATGGCCAGACCTCGTGAGAAGCAAAGCGCCTGCTTCTCAGTTTACCTCGGTTTCCAAACAAAACACATCGAGGGAGGGCCCGCTTTTTTCGTTATGCGCAACTATAAATTAGATGCCACAATCATGACACAGCAGTAAAAGGCTTCCTCTGATGACTCCGCTGCTCGGGCCTCACTGGCAGACTGACGGATATCTTATTTGTGGGAGAACTGGGGCATGTTATTTATGTGGCCTCGCTAAAAAAATGATGGCACTTTTGAATTAAGTGGTTATTTGAGAAAACAAATTAAATCACAGGGGGGAAGTGGAGGGAGGAATTCTGCGGAGGAGATTTGAAAGAGAAAGCAGGCCAAGGCCTTCAGTCTGTGCAGCTCTGCTGATCAGATCAGAGCTGCACACAAAGGGAAGAACATCTTTTAGAGCGTGTTTTATTGAAGGCCATAAAAGTGGTCAGGATGAATTGTGCCTCTGGAGAATCAGCTTCAAGATTTGAATATAAATCTCAGCCCTCCCTTGGAAGTAAACAAACATGTCCATCTAGTGAGAAGAAGTGCAGCAATGCCGCTTTTACAATAGATTGTGTTTTCTTTAGCTTTCAGTGTTGTGGTAAGCAAGCTCGTTTGAAAAGCATTAGTTAGGCCCTTTTTAGATTTATTACGGCCTCTTCAAAGTGTGCAGCCGGCTGTATTTCTCTGCCATGCTTCAGGACAGTGACCTCAGATTCCTGCGGAGTTGGAGGGACTCGGAGGCTTTTGGCTCTCAGAGGCAGTGCCATGATGAAAGCCAGACGCGACGTCCCACCTTATCTCTCCCTGGGTGTTTCCACTCCAAACATCACGCCAGTGTGTAAAAAGATAGACCCTGTTCCTGCAGCATTTTCCTCCTCCTCCTCTCTTTCCTTCCTGTGACGGGATTCCTAGAGCTCCTTTGTTTTTGTCCAGGAAGTGACTCGAATGTGTCGGGCAGAAAAACCGGCCGGGCGTTGACAGGCAGGTCTGGCCTTCAGGTGAGAGACAGTACGTTTTCTCCATCTTTTGTATCCTTATGGGCTTGAAAATAGAAATGAGGTGCAACTTTTATGGCTTTACCTTCTTTGTGCAAACACCTATTTAGTATTGGGGCTCAGTTTCCCTGCAGCTGAAGGAGGAGAGAGGAGTGTGTGCTGCTGCCATCTAGTGTCAGCATGGGGACGCCCTGGGAAAGGCTCCAACACACAGTACTGTACAGTCAACTCAGCTGAAGGGCTGCTTGTGTGCAGGCTGAGGGAGGAACAGATTACATGTAGGCCTAGAGGGATTTTGTAATCAGGGTACACAAAAAAGATATTCCCTCACAGTTGCATAAAAAGTAATTGGATATCTGTTACATTAAAAAACAAATGGGGATCACTAGCAGGGTTACAAAGTTACATAACATTTTAAATACTATCCACCCCCTGGC
This sequence comes from Notothenia rossii, assembly GCF_949606895.1. Classification (NCBI taxonomy): domain Eukaryota; kingdom Metazoa; phylum Chordata; class Actinopteri; order Perciformes; family Nototheniidae; genus Notothenia; species Notothenia rossii. The sequence goes on from NC_136901.1 coordinate 89,130,044, forward strand.
ACATGCTGGACAATTACAGTACTTCACACGACTCACAACACCAAGTGAGCTAAGTCTCAAATAAGCTTTATGGGGCGAAGCCTGCGAGCTAGTTCAGGCAGTCAACTCGAGCACCAATGATACATTAACGTGTGACGCTCCTCGTCCCTCTTACAACCAATCAAACACATTCTCCTAAACATGCCGCTCTATTTAAGCTGCCAGGTCTTCCTGCCTCTGCCTCGCTATGCTGTTGCCACTGCTGCATTCATGTTCCTGCTGCTGTGTGTCATGTTGCTGCTGCTCGCCTGCCCCACCACCACCCAGCTCCACCCCAGCTTCCACCCCAGCTTCCACCCCAGCTTCCACCCCAGCTCCACCCCAGCTTCCACCCCAGCTTCCACCCCAGCTCCACCCCAGCTTCCACCCCAGCTTCCACCCCAGCTCCACCCCAGCTTCCACCCCAGCTTCCACCCCAGCTCCACCCCAGCTTCCACCCCAGCTTCCACCCCAGCTCCACCCCAGCTTCCACCCCAGCTTCCACCTCACCACCACCCCAGCTTCCACCCCAGCTTCAACCCCAGCTTCCACCCCCAGCTTCCACCCCAGCTTCCACCCCCAGCTTCCACCCCAGCTTCCACCCCAGCTTCCACCGCCAGCTTCCACCCCCAGTTTCAACCCCAGCTTCCACCCCCAGCTTCCACCCCCAGTTTCAACCCCAGCTTCCACCCCCAGCTTCCACCCCAGCTTCCACCGCCAGCTTCCACCCCCAGTTTCAACCCCAGCTTCCACCCCAGCTTCCGCCCCAGCTTCCACCCCCAGCTTCCACCCCCAGCTTCCACCCCAGCTTCCGCCCCAGCTTCCACCCCCAGCTTCCACCCCCAGCTTCCACCCCAGCTTCCACCCCCAGCTTCCACCCCCAGCTTCCACCCCCAGCTTCCACCCCAGCTTCCACCCCAGCTTCCACCCCCAGCTTCCACCCCAGCTTCCACCCCAGCTTCCACCCCCAGCTTCCACCCCAGCTTCCACTCCCAGCTTCCACCCCCAGCTTCCACCCCAGCTTCCACCCCAGCTTCCACCCCACCACCACCCCAGCTTCCACCCCAGCTTCCACCCCAGCTTCCACCCCCAGCTTCCACCTGTAGGCTCGGGGGATAGTTATCTAATCATCACTCAATGTTCTTTGAAAACCTGTGGAGTGATGAGGCCCGAGCCTATAGACGCCAAACTCAAACTATCTGCTGCTTCTAATGAACATATTAAGAAACACGTGAGTTGTCCGACTGAAATGTATTGCACTAAAACGGAGCATCTTCTGTTATCTCAGATTACATTTCTGCTTTTTTAAACTGTTGTATATGCTCGTGTGTTTCATTGTTGGTCTACAACCTGCAAGTTATCTTGATTTCTTCTTCTCTTTCTGTGTTTTCTTTTTTCAAAAGTAATCAGGTTGTATATGTTGATACTCGGATTAAGTTACTTATTAGAATTTTGAAAACCAACTAGTAATGTTAAACTAATACACTTTTAAAGTAACCCTCCCAAACCTATTTGTAAGGAAAAGCAATGCATCTCACTAAAAATGCCAAAACAATATATGCTTTATTTCCCATTTTTGGTTCCTATAGGTTTAACATTTCCACAGCATCCGTTTAGGAAGTGTGTAGCTTTAGTGAGTTTGACATATTTGATTTGAACTCATACAAACATTTCCACTATGGAGGGTGACCACAGCCACGGAGACTCCCAGCTATGTGCATATGTTGTAGAACATAATAGCAGAGGCTGTAAACATCACATATTGGATTGTGTGTAAGCATGTGTCAATATTAGGCATTGCAATGTCTTAAAGTGTTGTATATTGACAGTTGAATGATGTTGTTTCACATTGTGCTGTGATTATTTGTGCTTCTTCACCATATAGGATCAAGTCGTGCGGCCATTCTGTGTGTTGGATCTCCTGAGGAACTTTGGCAGCATTGAAACAGACAAAACACAAATAGCTTTTTGAGTTTTTCGCCGCGTACTTGTAGTGTTTAGCCGTTGGCGACAGCTCTACGCGTCATTTCCTCCTGAGAGTGATGTATCATTTCACAACATCTTAAAGAACACATGGGCACAGATGTGTGGAAATGTGAATTGCAGCTTCTGACTAAATATAACCCAAAACTAACTGTGTGTGTTTGTGTGTGTGTGTGTGTGTGTGTGTGTGTGTGTGTGTGTGTGTGTGTGTGTGTGTGTGTGTGTGTGTGTGTGTGTGTGTGTGTGTGTGTGTGTGTGTGTGTGTGTGTGTGTGTGTGTGTGTCTGTCTGTCTGTCTGTCTGTCTGTCTGTCTGTCTGTCTGTCTGTCTGTCTGTCTGTCTGTCTGTCTGTCTGTCTGTCTGTCTGTCTGTCTGTCTGTCTGTCTGTCTGTCTGTCTGTTTGTGTGTCTGTTTGTCTGTGTGTGTGTCCCTCTCTGGCTGTGTGTGTGTGTGTGTCTCTCTGGCTGTGTGTGTGTGTGTTCCTTCAACCAGTAGCCAAGAAAACGTCTTGCTCTTCGAAACTACCTTCAAAAATTCCAGATAGTCCCATTCCCCTATCTGCAATTTCTAAATTACCTTATCCTAAATCTTCCAAATTGATACCACCTCAGCCGTTTCGTCCATTGCTCATAATTGCTCACCTTAAGTACTAATAAATTATGCGTAACCCAGTGAAGGTGCAGCAACCCGTCTCCTCTCATTCACGTGCTTATATCCTACAGGAGAAGCAGACTGGTGAAGTAATTTAAAGAACTTTTGAATCACTTAAGCTGGGCATAAATCATCCTGCTGCTCTCTTAGCCTGTGGCACATTGGCAGCGATTAGGATAATATGGCTGAAAGAGAAGGAGCACCTTTCCTCTTCCAAGATGGAACTGAACCTCTGCTGAATGTGGAAAAGTACAGCCTCGGGCGGCAGCAGAAGCGAGCGTGGAAACCTGAAAATCTAAAAATGTGCTCATCCAGTGCTGAAAATGTGAAGTTTTCAAGCCTCCCTGTCTGTGAGAAAAAAGCGGAAGGGGGAAGGGGAGTTTCATTTAGAAGAAGTAATATTGAAATATAGAGTTCTTTCACCGCTCTTGTTTTTCCATTTTGTACTTTTTTTTACGGGACAGCCTGGCTGCAAGGTCGGCTCCAAGGGTTTGGCGACAAAATAAGAATAAGAGCGAAACGAGGCCTTGGCTCTGCAACGTCAACCCCAAAAGCTGCCGCTGTGATTGGACGGCGCTGAAAGCAGGACTTCATGAATAGGAGCGTGTGGTCTGGGGCTTGGACCAGGACTATCAAGGCCATGCAGATGGACACACTTGGATGGAGGAGGCTGAGAAACCTGACTGTGCACTTATTTGTTTGCAGACTGAAATGAAATCACAAGCAGTGACTTGGCATGTGGAGTACACAGTAGACCTGTTTTTATTTTAATGATCCGTTTAATATTAAAAGCTGGCAGATTGAACGGAGCTACTCCCTCAACTGATGCTTTTAATGAAGTTTGAGTATTTGCCCTTTTGTTAATGATCATATATTTTGGCATTTAATTGAACCACAGCGAAGCAAGATAGCTATCGGTGAAGCAGAAGATAATTGAGTGCAAAGTAGTTAGCTCAAAAATGTTCATATTCAGACTGCCCTAGTTCTCAGAGACATGAACCCAACTATTCTTCAGGACTCTATTCGTGTCCAAGACATACAAGGAGGCCGCAGAGACTGCTATATATTCCTTGGCTCTGTTCCCCCCCCAGCCCGACGGCAAGCCCACAAATGTATACGACTCACCAATTGCAGTGCCACAAACGTCTGTACGGAGATGAGGATAAGCAATTAAAAGCGTTGCTCAGGTCCCGTGGGAGCGTGGCGCCGAGGTACCTGAGCAAGCAGAGAATTTACTACCTGAGGTCAGAGGTCAGGGTTGCACAGGGGTGATATTTGGAATCAAAGGTAGAGAGGCAGCCACTGCGGGAATAATGAAGCGTCTCTCGGGAGGTCAGTCGTTTCAGACGGAGAGGCAAGGGTCATAATTTCCAAAATAAATGATGGAAATAATGAAGTAAATATTAGGATAATTTACAGAGTGTGAACCGGTGCCAGTGCATATTGTTTCTAAGTTCAGCTAATTACTACCTCCTTGCCTCCTGCTGTGTTCCCCGAACAGTGCTGCACATTTATCAGCAGCTGGCTGCAGCCTCGTCTGCTCTGGAGTCAGCCCAGCAGAGTTCGGGGACAGCACATGTGACCGATTACCGACGCGTTACTTGTCTCTTTGTGCTGAAGGTGATGCAACATAATCACGTCCAAGTTATTGGGAACAATAATGATTTAACCAATCCCAATTTACCCACAGTTTTATTTGGAATACTTTACAGGCTGACAACCCTAAGACTTTAATATACAACTAATCTGCATCTACAAAGTGCCGCCAGCATTGCATTTTTTTATCAAAGTAATAATTCAGTGTTTATATGCCAGCTGCAGAAATAGTCATCCTGAACATATTTACAAAACTTCCACTGCGGACATATTCCATTTTTTACCCTTTCATCCTAATCTGCTTCCTGGCAAAAACAGCGCTATTAATACTTGTATGATGATGTTGTTAGGCAACTGGAGGCCCAGGGTTAAGGTTTGGAAAGATAGGCGCCTTGGTGAAATAATTTTTGGGGGTTTCCCCTTTTTCTGTAGTGAGTTATATACGTTTCTGTGCGTGTCAATGGTTTGCAAAGGCGAAAATCCAAAAGGGAGTTGCTTTCCCCAACTCCTTTGGTTACTTTCGTACTATAGGGACATCACCCTCGCGTTTCTATTGGCTCGCGATCCAACACTTTGTACGTGATAGGCTAAGGGGCGGGACCTCTCTAAACGTCCACCAATCAGAACAGAGCAGACTGGACTCTGGTTTCAGACAGAGGGTTAACGAGGTGCTTCAGCACAGGCAGGATGAGAAAAATAAAGAGCTTTTTGAACATTAAAGCATGGAGACAAGAACAAAATACAAATATGAATAATTTGCATAATAGTGCCCCTTTAAATTATAATGCATAGAATATTCAAACATTACCCCCAACAAAGTAGTCACTGGTGTTGTAGTCCTGTGCCACACAGCCACCCTTACTTTACAATAACCAGTAAACAAAACATCTCTGAATTGAATTGATGGGATATGTTTGATAACAGGAGTTGATACAAAAGCTATTATTTGAATTCCCTGTGTTTGTTTCCTTCAGTAACTGTTGGTAATGGTTTACTTTCTGGTCACTGTTTCTTTGTTGGAGCAGATTTAATAGGGTGAGCATGTTTGACCCTGACCTCATTACTTTATTTGGGACTGGCGCTGCAGCAATTAAGTCAAATTGCCAGGCAGCCAAACAAGTGAGAGGAATTACAAGAAATACCATTAGCATTATGTCTTGAGTTTAATGGAGGTATAATGACTACAATCTTTATAAGTGATGTTTTTGTGACGACAGAAGGCCATTCAAGTCCCTGGTTTTCAGTAGTAAGATACAGAAGCATACACTATTGGAGGTCTATGGATGAGACACACAATTAAACTCTTTAGGGCGTGTCTACATTCTGATTGGCGAGTGTTGTCTGGTCTTGGGGCTCTCTATTAAATCCTTGCAAATAGTATTTTTACTTCATAAAAAGTTGTTGACTGTGGCATTCATGCTCGCCTATGAATATTTTGTTTATCATTCTGCTGTACCTACTTTTGGTTCCTATAAAACCAAGATGGCGTCGGTCAAAATGCAAAACGGCAGTCCACAAACGATGGCGGGACGCTACAGTTACTACATTCACTTTTTTAATCACTATATCAGAGTTTTTCAGCAATTTAAACATTGAAAAAATACATTTGAAGAGTTTCACAATGTATGAGTGTTTCTTAAATGTACACAGTTGAGCTTTTTATCTTTTCTGTGAAGTTTATAAAAAGAGGGATAAAAAAGGACTGTTATGGAGAGGAATCGATACATACTTGATTTCATTTTCAAGGTTTGCTGACCTCATTTCTACGTCTTTGAACAAATATTTCCTTTGTTTCATGTTCCACCGAATCCCTGATAATAAAAAAATCTTAAGAGATATTCTTTGGGGTCTTATGGGGGTTATAAACCTTTACTTCCCAATCACGAAACCCTGCTCATCTGACCTCATAGCGTGGTAATGCAATAACAAAAACATCATACAGTCTTCATGAATACTTCACTGGAGCACCTGCTAGAGACAAAGTTGCGTGCTAAAAATCATGGATTGAATTCAAAAGCGGCTTAATCAAGAACGCAGATGCGGTAGTTTCATTGTCTGAAATGATACTTGGCAATGAAAGCATTCATCACATTTGTTGAAAATGAATTTTAGCGAAAGTCATACCTTTTATTAAATCATGCCATGATGTTTCGCAGACTCCACACATGGCTCCGTGAACTGTTCACACGACTCTGCAAAGGTGTTACCATATTACATGGCGGCACTACAGACGAATGTGATCAGGAGCCAAAACAAACAGTCGTGGTTTGATTTCTTCAGAGGTGATATATTCTTTAAAGCCGACAGCTCTTACAGAAACTCCGCTTACGCCTGCTTACTGTTCCAGAGTGTTGATGCTGAGAATACTCACGTCATGTTGGCTGCAGATGGCTCTCGGAGGAAGGTGGCATCTGAAATGATTAACATGATTAACGACTAATCTCTGTTGGCAAGTTCTCTACACCTGTCCACCCACGCTAACAGATTGTGGCTCAAAACGTATTGCCTTATGTTGATATAGTTTATAGTTTATGTATTGCTATTTCCTGTTTATTCTGCATATATATTAGATGCGGAAGACATGAAGACATTACACATTTTAAACTTGTAAATGTGATTGAATGAACATATTGACTGGATCCTAACTCTGACTGTTCTAACTTGTAATTCACACACTTTTACATTGTGTTCTCAGTTATTCACGGTTAAACCAACTTCATGGTCCATTATGCATTTAATATAACAGTTATAATTGAATTGAACCAGACTGTATCAGAAAGGTGCTGGCGGGGTTGTGGTGAGGTTAGATGGGCTCGTCATGATGTGAAGAGGATCTGAAGGGTGTAACTGGTTTCATGTCATCAACATTTATATGACCTACTCAGTTACTTGACAGTGTTAAGCAAAACGCAAAACTCCTTATTGCATTTCTACCAATGAAACAGACAATCCAAACAAAGTGGAATACACAGGAACAGGAAGTTACAGTAGAGATAACGTGTTTGGACACATCACGTTAGCCCTGGTGCTGTTGGCTGGTGATGCTTGTTTGTAGAAGTTGTTTTGTTTCTATGCTGTTTGTATGTGTCTTACAGTAATTGCACTGATCAGGAGTTGTGCTCCCAATAAAGGGTTTATTTCTATTTAGTAAATATACATGACATTGCATTTAGCTGACCCTTTAATCCAAAGTGACTTACAGTAAGTGCATTCGACCAAGAAGAAACAAACTTGAAGAAAACAGAATCATATAAGTACATTAAGTTTCATAGAGCCAAACCAATATACTTATCAGTCTTGGAGTAGCTTATGCCATGCCAAAATGTTGGCACTAACAACAACATAATATAAGAAATAACCACAAAAAGGAACTCTAGATATATTTGTTATAGACAACACAACTTCCAAATATCTTTGTAGATGTGTTGTTTGTAAATAATGTGGATTTGTGTCTATGTTATATTCTTTTGAACGAGTCGTATTTCGTTGACTGTCTATGGACAGGACAAGTTTTTAAAGCAGATATTGAGCTTCACTTTCAGTCTGCTACTGATAAAGGATTTGGCTGAGGTGTAGCTGATGGATAACTTCATCAGCTTTTGGTTCTGATCAGGATGTGATTAGCACCAGATTCAAACTGTTATCTTGTTTGTTTGTTTAGTTTGGGGCTGTATCAATAGTGCTACTTTGATGTGTTGATAAGAGAGTCGAGCATCCAGGCTTTCCAAGTTGTTGGTTGAACAAAAATGCACTCGTGCAGTTTTGTCAGAGAATCAAACCCAGAGGACAAACAATAAACAAACAAACTTTTATGGAAGCTGCTGCTGCAGTGTGGATGAAGGGTTGTTCTCTGCTGACTGCCTTCCAGCTCCATCCCTGTGTTTATCCAGCGAAGGATTGCCGAGCGAGGCTCTTTCCCAGAAACACCCTGCGTGACATTCATACAGACGTTATACACATTTACAACCAGGAAGCTGCCCTGTTAAACCACTGTTTCTACTCCCAGGAACTGGAGGAATAAAGCATTTCTCATGTTAAGATGCAGAATACAAAGGCTTCTCGGCCATATGCACATCAGTTAAAGCATAATGGAAATCTTTACAGCCCAACATACAATATACTAAATACCTCAAATCAAATAAAGAATAGTGCAATAAAAGTGTACAAGTGGTAAAATTGTGTAAGTGAAATGCAGAAAAACATGACTTGTTTATCTCCAGGTTGTTCTGCCAGTTCTGAGGCTTGAACTCCAGCCCGTTTAAAATAAAAAAAGAAATCAATCAGGAGGGTTAGTGCTGTTTGTATATAACGTAAAACTGCATAAATGGCACTTAGACACACACAGGCTTTTTGCCTTTGGACATGTTGACGTCTCTTGGTGAAAGCCTTTGGGCCGGCTTATTGTTTGAGTCTGTAAAAACAACAGGCCGGCAGTCAATAGCAGGAAGCTCAGGCCTGGCCTCGCAGCACACAGCTTCTCAACAGCGGAAGAGATATTAAACACGTAAAGTCCTAGAGTTATATTTCAGCACAATATTTGTCAAGGCAATTTGGCCAGACAAATTGCTCTCCTTCATCACGAAGCCAAGAACGACACAACCTTCAAAGAACCGATGAGATCAACATTAACGGTGACTCGATGAAGAGACGTTCTCTTTCTCAGACTTCATCTGCACGGTTATCTCAGTGTCTCAACAGATTACTTTAGCCGGAAATAAATGCTAGAAAGGTGTTGCAGCAGCAATTCTCTACGTAGATGAGACTCCAAGCAGAGAAACAAACGATTTTATAAGAATATAATACAATGTAGGTCAACCCTAACCCTAACCCTAACCCTAACCCTAACCTTTCAAGGTATACAATACTGTAGCTTTTTGAATAAAATAATAATCACAAATATCATATAAGTCTAATGAAGACTAGAGTTAGAGTTTAGAGTAATGGCACCCCATTGTTGAAAGATTGGTCTTTTGATTTTTAAACAATCCAAATTACTTCGACATAAAAGTGGTTCAGTCAGACAACTCAAATGTTTCTTTAACATGTTTATTAGAAGCAGCATATAGTTGAGTTTGGCGTCTAGGCTCGGGCCTCATCACTCCACAGATAGCACGATGAGTGATGATTACATATCTAACCCCCCGAGCCTACAGGTGGAAGCTGGGGTGGTGGTGGGGCAGGCAAGCAGCAGCGACGTGGAAGTAGCTGCAGCAAGCAATACAGAGAGATATATGGCAGGTTAAATAGAGCGGCTTATTAAGGAGACTCTGTTTGGTTGGTTGTAGAGTGGCACGGGGCGTTATGTATGAACGCAGCATAAGTGCTCGAGTTGACTGCCTGAACTAGCTCGCAGACTTCGCCCCATTAATGACCAAAAGTATCTTCTGTTTCCACGACTCTACTTCCTGAAGTGTATACAGTATGCCCTAAACTGGTACTGGATACCCAACGCAGTCCCTCATTTGATTAATCAGAAAGATGTCATATCACGAAATTCAACGAAAACAAATATGAACAGATCAATATGTAAAATTACCGTATGTAATGTTTCCTTTTTCAGTCTGAAAAGGGCTTTTAGTGAAATTCAGTGTGCAGTCAATTGAATTCAGATGATGTATTCTGGTTGGATATTATATAATCCTTTGCTATCCCGTAAATGTTCTGGAGCAAATGTACTTTTGAAAGCATTTCGGTCTAGCAGCTCTCGTTTTATGAGGGCCCTAGAAACCACTTCCTGTTGTCAGATAGTTACTCCCTGTTTTCTCCACAATGACACCAGCAGGGAGGAAGCTGTAAATGAGGAATTGATGAGAGGGTTGCATTATGAGCGTGATGGTTACCATCTTGTTAATTGTCCTTTCATCAAGTCGTGAAGGCGATGATTACACACACAGAGTTAAAGTGTGTGTGTGACTCTGAGCACTTTAAGAGGCCCTTCCCCGACTCCCGGAAGACTTTACGTTTGTGTTTTGGCTACAAAGCCTGATTGAAACTCTGCGATCGTTCCAACTTCACATTGTTTATGTGCCCGTGCTACTATGTATGCGAGTCGTGTTTAGGCTGAGTTGAAAGATTTCTTTATTTTTCTTCAAGCCCTGCCACAGTTGTCCTGAATACCTTCATGGCTCTTAAAAATCCAATGGGTGTAAAAGCCGAAGTGAAGTGTGCAGTGCGAGGAAGCGGATCTTTCTCGATACGTCAACATTCTTTATAAGGGCGTTGGCGTCTAGCGGATAGGAAACTCTACGAAAATCCGATCTAATCTTAATTTATATAAAAGAAATCCACACGACGGCTCCCACACATTGATGCAGTGTAAGGCACCAGGTGCTGTAGCGTTCTAACAGGCGTGAAATTAGTCCTTTGCGGCTGAGTTTTGACGGTCATGCAATAGTCTTGATGGCGAAGGAAATACACCACATGATTTTATGCTTGCATTTCATCCTGATCGCTACCACAAGCGCTAATTAAATGGTTATCTGAGTGCCCCGTTTCAATTTAATTCCATCATTTCCATTTGATTTGGAACACATGGCCGAGGTATTTGTTCTTTTTCCACCAGTACAAGAAAAAAGAAAGAAACAGGACTTCTCTGCAGCTCAGTGCAGAAGAAGGCAGTATTGACACCTTCTAATTGGCAAAAGTACATTTTCTTTGGTGAAATTTCAGTCGGGTTTTCACCAAATACACCTGGCTGTTGACACATGAGAAGCTTATCAGACTTTAAGACTGCAATGGACCTGCGTCTGACAAAGGAACGGTTAAGTTATTGTCTTTGAAACCCCTGTAGATTTCCAACAAAGACAAATAAAAACCAAATCAGTTGTTTATTGGCCCCATCCTGATGCATCCAGTGTTGTGTAACCCTCCTGTTGTAAACTCTACATGTGAGTTCAGGTCAAACTAAACTCATCCTTCTCAGTCTGTTTCACTTCATCAATCCTTCATTTTTGTGGTGAAGATTTGGGAATACAATAACATGTTGAGACAGAACGGTGCCAAGTGGTTTACTGCCTCCTGTCGTCGGTGATATCAAAGTCCAGATGGTGACAGGTTACAGTGAAATATGCAAGAAATATATCCTCTTCAACACACATGCAGGAAAATAATAAGAAATGTGATATATTAAGTGTAGCCTGTTTAGTATGGAGCCCCAAGCAGTCCAATATTGGATAAATATGTACTTTTGAATTACATAAACATGTGAATACATTGTGTAATATAATAAATATTATTATTTAATCCATATTATATCCATTTCACACCCATATTACAGCCTTGTTTCACTTTCATTACACTGTTATTCAACCCATTTTACGCAATAGTACATCCATATTGCACATGGACACAGCCTTTACAATGACAGTTTTCTCGCAAGATACAGAAACCTTTAAAGCTCAACAAATCCTACCAGATTTGGATTCTTAGATTCAACATAAACAGGGCCACAGTAATCCTAAATCAGCATAGCAGACACTGCCATAAAACAGATAAATGTAACATTGGCTTTTGTTTAGCTTAACAAGGTTGCACATGCCACCTGCATCTACGGCCACAAACTGGATACAATGTCAACATTTCCAACACTTACAGGCGGACCAATTAAAAGTTCTTAAGTCTGCCAAAGAATTTGTATCTAGGATATGACCCATGCAAACTGCACCAAGGCTTTTGGTTTGTTTTTAGGTTCAAGCAGGTGCTATAACACGGTGAACATCGTTACACCTGGTAAACATCAACTTGTTAGCATGGTACTTTAAAGTATGTTAGCATGCTGATTAGCATTTAGCACCACTGTGTCTGAGTAGAACCGTAAAGAGCTGCTTGCATTGTTCTTGACTCTTGGTCTTGTTTAGGTTTTGTGTGTGTGGTCCGAAAGAACGAGATCGCGGGTACAAGCGGCCGAGATGGGTTTTCTCCGCAGGGTGGCTGGTGTCTCCGTTAGGGATAAGGTGAGAAGTTCGGTTATCCGGGAGGGACTCGGAGTTGAACCGCTCCTCCTTCGCGTCGAAAGGAGCCAGTTAAGGTGGTTCGGGCACCTAGTTAGGATGCCACCTGGGCGCCTCCCTAGGGAGGTGTTCCAGGCACGTCCAGCTGGGAAGAGACCAAGGGGTAGACCTAGAACCAGGTGGAGGGATTATATCTCTTCGCTGGCCTGGGAGCGCCTTGGGATCCCCCAGTCAGAGCTGGTTGATGTGGCCAGGGAAAAGAAAGTTTGGGGCTCTCTGCTGGAACTGATACCTCCGCGACCCGACCACGGATAAGTGGGAGAAGATGGATGGATGGATGGATGGTGTGTGGTCCGATTCCTTTTGGGTGAAATCTGCCAAAAATAATACAATTAAGCATTACAAACGTAGTATTTGTGACCTGCTAAGCTATGCTAAGCTATGCTAAATTAGCCTTAAATCAGCGTCACTTTTTGGAGTTACTTCTCTGTGCTGATAAGATCTGTCTTTTGATTCTGATCATTTAATTTGACATATTGCATACTTTAAGTATGCTGAGTGAGCTGCAGTTGTTGGGTGATACGGGGGAAAGTAATGGCGTGTGAATGTGTCTTGTATCTCATCAGAGAAGGCAAACCAAAGGCAACACAGAATATTTTCCAGTGGCTTAACTCAGCCTTATAATTAAACAGAAACGTAATACACCAAGAAGTTCATCAATCAAAGATGTCTAAAAACCTTCGAGAAGTTAAGTCCGTCCAAATCAAACACGAGCGAGGAATCTCCCCTAATCAGTTCATCCAGAGTAACTTGAATCTAAGGTGTGTGTGTGTGTGTGTGTGTGTGTGTGTGTGTGTGTGTGTGTGTGTGTGTGTGTGTGTGTGTGTGTGTGTGTGTGTGTGTGTGTGTGTGTGTGTGTGTGTGTGTGTGTGTGTGTGTGCATATGTGTGTGTGTGTGGGGGGGGGTGTGTGTGTGTGCGTGTGTGTGTGCGTGTGTGTGTGTGTGTGTGTGTGTGAATCCTTCAACACAGCTACTGCAGACGTACAGTGAACTGAAAGAGGTGAAACAGATTTAGCCAAGCCTCCAGTCTTTCGCTGCATCAAGCGAAGAATTGTGAAATCTCTGCTGACAAATTCGACATGTTGTTTATATTCATGTTTACTATAGCAGGAATATTTCAGCTCATTACTGTAATATGAGATGTTTCTTCTGCCAAGCCACCGATACTCTCGTGGAACGTCTTACAGCGGTGGTTTTCCAGCCGATTGGTTTTTATACTTCCTGGCATGCAGGGAGAGGGTGGGTGAGAACAAAGACATGAGAGGGAACCCCCTTCCCACAGATCAGAATCACACTGATGATTACCTTTTATGTGACCATGCACTCATTAAATGACAGTGATGGATTGCTACTCATAAACAATATCACAGAACCACACGATTACTTATCGGAGTAAAACATGAAGTACTCACCAGTAGCTTTTTGTTGAAATATGCTTGCATGCATTTTTACAACATCCAGCGTCTTTTCCCATAAGCTTCAAAACTGCAGACATATCTATGGAAAAAAAATCCGGAGAGATTAATCGAGTGGTAATGAGGATGTCAAAACAAATCCTAATGTAAGATATTTCACTTAAGTGTTTTTACACTGCAATACATATGCAGAAAATCCACTGCTGGAATTTTGCAAAGATAATAACATTCAGAAGCATGAGTTGAAGAACAGTACTGTACATCAATAACCATTCAGTAGCATGATCATCTGCACCGGTTGGTTAGCTTTGACATTTTATTAAACTGAGAACGTATTCTTCCTTGAACCATAATCAATTTAAGAATATATATTTATTGATTCCATTATGTTGGTTGTATCAAACATTGAGCCCACTTGCTGTAAAGACTTTGAAGTGACTACATGTCTCATAATGTCCGTCTACAAACTGCCAAATGTCTTTAAATTGAAAATGTTGATTGAATATGAAATGCATCATACAGTACATGAGGGAAATCAATCTGAATTGTTAGTGTCTAGGGAGGCGTGTGGTGCAGTGGGTTGTGCGTAGGTGTTCGGATCAGGGGGAACAGGTTCTTTATGGGATATAACGAGGGACAATGTTGCCTGAAAGACAACACAAAGGTTCATGTAGATAAGGGGCCAGAGAGCAACTAAAGTAAACAAATATACGTTGAGAAGGCGTGTGGTGCAGTGGGTTGTGCGTTGGTGTTGGGATCAGGGGAACACAGGTTCAAACCCCACTGCAGTCAGCATGTCGTTGTGTCCCTGGGCAAGACACTTCATGCCCACAGTATTGAGTATGTAATTCGCTTTGGATAAAAGTGTCTAACAAGTGACATGTAATGTCTTGTTACATTTCATATTAATTTCCCTCACCCAAGGTTGAATAAAACACTACTTTTCAGATATGGTTTCTTAATGTGACACTGGTTGTGTTCCTTTGAAGTATTTACCATGGCTCAAAATCATCTAAGTTGCAGCGGTAAGGCAATGAAAACAGGAAAACAATGCAATGCAACTAAGCATGTAAGCAAGTCGAAATGTTTACACATTTGAATTCTGGTTAATATCGTAGAAGATTATTTTCCTTTTGCAGTTTGCATGTTTTAAATGTTGCTAAATCAACATGGCATTAGTCTTTATAGCATGAAGATTATTTCTTGCTTCTCTGGGATGATATATTTTGGAAGTCAGTAGGTTTTGTATTTTCAAAAATTTGAGAAATACCATAAATCCATTACTTCTTAGATTAAGAAAATAATTCAGAAGCAGATAATAGTTAAAGGTAGGATGGAAGGCTGACAGGCAGGTAGGCCATCCAGTTATTTTAGCCGAGCCGGCTCAGATGATTGGTCGTGCTTTTTACAGCGCCACGGCTTCTACAGATGACATTTTTGAATGGATTTATTGTCAAAGTATTTAATATATTCATTGCTATCGGGATGTTAAAAGCATTCCATGGAATATAACAACAAGTGTTTCTGAATGAATGACCTACCCCACCTTTAATCTAAGCAGATGTTCTTAACGGTTACATATAAGGGAATGAAGTGTAGGAGGATGAACACAAGGGGCCAACACATCAAGTCTAATCATCACGGTGAAGTTGTTATTGTGGCTCCTCAGATCTTAAGATGTATCTGCAGCTTTCCACTCAGCTCATCAATGAACACTTAAACTGTCAGTACTTGCTTCATGAGTGAATTTAGCTGGAAATTAAGAAAGCATTAGGGTGTGAACAGCTCATATTATTTAGTATTTGCAAAATGAGGGAAAAAGGAAACCCACCGAGAGCAAAATGTGTTTTGAGCTGTGATATCTCAGCTGTACATGATGTTCATTCAATTTACAGCTCATGGGAGGGAAATCACACCGTCACGAATCAATTAAGCGCGGGAAGTAAGCTGTACACAGATGTGTGACAGCAGAACACTCCTGACTCAGGGACTTCACCTAGAGTCTTATTTCTGCTGTTTAATCGACTATGTGGATTAGCCTGAAGGTAGAAAACTGTTATGACTTCATTAGGAATGTGACATTCCCCAAAACCCTATTATACATATTAAAGGTCAACTATTGTGCAAAATCCACTTCTTCGTGTCTCTTCTACATCAACATGTGTCCCCTCTTCTTCATGTCTCTTCTTCATAAACATGTGTCCCCTCTGTGGAAAGAGACTCTGAAAGTTTCAGGAACAAAGATTCTCTCTCTTTTTATCCTGATCCATTTCTATAAAAACCTGTCGGAAAATGAGCTGATCAGATTTTGGCCACTTTATGATGTCATAACGATGTGTTGGCTTGAGTAACCATTATCCAATCAGCAACCAAGGTAACCCCCCCCCCCCCCCCACCTTATCACCTGGATCTCCTCCTAGAGCACCATTGCGTGGGGAGGGGCTCCTTATTTTCATCTAAAGTAACAGAAAGAGAATCAGCACTTTGGAAAACGGGCTGAAACAGAGGGGATTATGGGTAATGCTGCAATGATCTGGTTGGTGTTTCAGCCAATCAGACACAGGTTTTGTATATATCTGAGACCTATAATATATTGATGAAACACTGTAAAATAGGGGACTTTTAAAACAATATATTTAGGTTTATGTTTTAAAAGTTGTGCATTTCATATACGGAACATGAAAAGGGTGGATATTATCGTGCTGAATTTATTTTTGCTCCAAAATCTGATGCAAACGCGTTTCAGAGTGTATATGTAGGAAGGCGTGTGGTGCAGTGGGTTGTTCGTTGGTGTTGGGATCAGGTTCAAACCCCACTGCAGTCAGCATGTTGTTGTGTACCATGGGCAAGACCCTTCACCCCAAACTGCTCCTGTGGGGATTGACCACAGTTTTGAGTTTTGAGTCGCTTTGGATAAAAGTGTCTAACAAGCGACATATATTATAATGTAATATTAAAACTTTACTGAGTCGTGATACCCAGCCCTGTTTATGACTCATACATTAGGATTAGATCAGTATCAACGTTGACATGCGTAACATTACGTATAGAAAGATTAGTCACATCGTCTCAAGGAAATTACTGACAATGAGATGACGCATCCGATTGGGCGTATCCTGTGAACAATTAGATTTTTCCGCATTAAGTTTGTGTTTTAACAAAATCCGGAGTTCAGTTACAGACACTTGCCTCAAGGAATTGATGATTTTTAGAGGAAGAGGTTCTGATTTTTGGCAGAGCTCTCAATCATTTGGAGCCACAACTGGAAATACTTAATAAACACCTTAATGCAAAAATATAGCATAGGAGGCGAGCAATCAGGAAGAACGCCAGGCGTTGAAGCAAATGTTCATAGTGGCCAAACGATGGTACTACAACTTCTGTGTCAGTCCGTGAAGTCAATGGACCCAAAATACTTCTCCCATTGACTTACATTGGGAAAGAGACGTCTTTAAATCAGTGGAATATTATTTTTACCCTACTACCCTGTACGAACACTTTTATAGCCCTTATTATCAATACAGTAGGTCCTTAAAGTTTTAAACTGCGCTCAAAGTCTAATTCAGGGTTATTCTTCTTCTATTAATGTGACTGAGCTCGGACCGGCCAACTTGAAGTCAACGGTTTATATACGTCAGTAAATACCCATTTTGTTAATGTCTAACATTGTTAAGTGTTTTAAAAACTGCAGTTGCTAAGAAATGACTATATGACACTATTTAACGTCATCAATCTGAACATTAGCCGCCTTTAGCTTAGCAGTGGTGACTGCTAAGCTGAATTTGTTTATATACTAACGTCAGTCTTTTCCTTCTGCTGATTGCATTTACGCTCAAACAAATATAGAAGTTACTGAACAATAAATAAGTATCATAAATGTGTGTTTGCTCTTTTTTTATTTTTGACTATTTATTTCCTGCGATATTCCAAAATCCCAAAAATAAATCCCATTTGCTTTTTGTCGAGGTTTCGCCTTTTTAACCTTTTTTTATTTTAAGCTTGATACACATACTGTACAGTTAGACAGATGTAACTATGTTGTTTTGTTTAATAAATTCTTCATAGTATACTATCGCTTTATCTTTAACATTTGTTAAGTCACAGTGAGTTGGATTTGATGATTTCAGACTTGTTTCCAAACCAGTTACTGGAGTATCAAATAAGACATTTTCCCGTAGACCCGACCTTGGCACACGGACATGAATTAATAATTTCATTCCGAACAAAACCATGATCATTTAGAAAGTTGTCTTCCACACACAGTGGCTTTTAAAAGCTTACATTTGTTCTAGTACAAAGATTATTTTCATTTCCTGTGAGAAGAAACACGTTAGATATTGTAACCTTTGGATGATTTAGCATTCACTCTGCTACCTGGAATACCTCCAGATAATTTTGCCTCATAAACACAATTGCTGACAAGTTCACTGATTTAAAGTGTGCCGTGGGAATCCTCGGGAAAAACACGTTTATTCCAAGAGAATTTGAGAGCTGTTTTTGAGTTGGTGGGCCCTCTGCTACCTGTTTCTCTTGGCTTCTTTGGCAGCAGCGCGTTAAGATTAGTCATCCGCAGTTTGTCACCGCGGGCACGTCTCAACTTCTAAGTGTGACATCATACACATGAGAATTAAACCCAGCAACCATATCGGCCATAGCCAATTAAAGTCTGAATGTTGTGACCCAAACAGTGGTAAATATGGAATATTGGAGCCCGTTTCGTATGAAGTCATGTCTTTCTACAAATGGATACCTGCTGTTTATCTCAATTATAAAATCATGCAACCATTTTGTAATCTATATCAAGATGGATGAGTTTCTATAGTACATCTCTCACAAGTATTTACCCATTAAATGTGTCATCAGACTTTAATCTACGATAACAATTAATGACAATTAAAGTGGAGAAAAGCAGTTTTTTGCTTTTTTGTTTTGTATTTGTATCAGACCTTAAGAGTTCAAATCTGGCGATGATTCATGCATTTTCCCGGCCGAGTCAATTACCTTATACAAAAATAATTTCACGTACACACAGCGCAGCACTTAGCGGAGTGGCACAGTGTGAGCTTGTAAAACGAGCTGAATCCAGCTGGCTTACCGTTTTACAGCAACGTCTTAATGCTTCTAAACTATAAATGCTTTCTCAAGCTTTAACTGCTCAAACCTAAAGAGATATTACTGCACCTCAGGTGAAAATAATTAGCGCTCAGGAGTTAGAAACAGACTTTCTTCACTTATCCCTCACATGATAACGCTTACAGTAACATTTCAAGTTTCAAAGTGGCTATTTTTGTTACCCTTAAACCTCTAAATGCTTCTATTGCACATAGAAAAATGACTTTAATCCTGCCTATATTTTGAGATTTCTCTATTTTAAAGCTACATTATTTAACAATTAGCCTCAACTAACCTGCTTTTGATACTCGAAACTCTATTTCCTGTCAAGTATCTATTATAGAAACGACTTAAAGGGCCTTCTAGTTGCTAATCCACTGTCACGTTATGTCTATCAATCAAATTGTGTCATTTTAAACCACATGAAGTATTTTTCAAGCATTTCAAAAAGTCATTCAAGAACAATTCTGAACCAGGCATTGTGGTCATTTGATGAATCACTGAATAATTCAGGGAAATCATTTGGTATTTTCCAAACCAATGCTTCACAGAGCTCAGAGAGTTTGTATGTGTTTTAAAAATGTTATGTAACTTTAAACCCCAGAAATGCTTCAAACCAAGATAAATAATTACACATTTAAACAGGGCCGTCCCTGGCCAACATGAGGCCCCACAGAAAGTTATATGATGAGGCCCCCTCCGCAAGGTGAGGCCCCCTCCGCAAGATGAGGCGCCCTCCGCAAGGTGAGGCCCCCTCCGCAAGATGAGGCCCCCTCCGCAAGGTGAGGCCACCCTCCGCAAGGTGAGGCCACCCTCCGCAAAGTGAGGCCCCCTCCGCAAGGTGAGGCCCCCCTCCGCAGTTTGCGTGGTCGGCCTGTAGGGAGGGACGACCCTGCATTTAAAGGTTACATGGCCAACAGATAACTTTCGGACTGGTCTTCTTTCATCAACATCAATTCATTCTGTTTTTCTAGCAACTGAGCCACAGAAAGTGTTTGGGGGGTTTCTAAATGCCTGTGAAGCAATGAGATGTAGCTAAATAAATGTTTATTAGAGTGAAGGTGCAAAGTGATGCAATCTTAATACATTGCTTTGTTAAAACATTCACCCCCTAACAAAACATCCCTTCATAGTATGTTTGAGCTGTATTAAAATACTTCTTATATATGTTTTGGTAAATGGACAAGGTGAAACATCACAAAGCCTGTAATTAGACCCAATTCATTGTAAATATGTTCTGTTATTTATCACTAAGACCGCAGCTGTTATCTCAGTTAGTATTTCAAAGTGAAAGGTTTACTTTTATTTGTCCCAAAAGTGGACAATTGCTTTAGCAATTGCTTTAGCAGAACTGTACTAAAAAACATTAAACACACACAAACATAAATCCATAGAGGGCATCCTGTCAAAGAGAAATACAACCAAACAAAGTTAATGTGGGCTTACTCGTGTTATCCTGGAAAATACAATCGTTCAGCCTCTAAGCATTTTAATTAAGCACATTACTAGAAGCCTTTATTTCGCTCAAAAACAAAGAGGATACCAAGAAATTGGGGAGGAAGTGGGGCCTCACAGAACCGCAGTGATTGGTCGGAAACACATCTGCAGGCTTTTTAATAAGCGAGCCTAAAATAATTGCCCTGTGCATTGTCTGTATTCTGCCAACAGCCTGCCAGGCTGCAACTGGGTGTCCAACGCTTTAATAACATATTATTTATAGTACTTATTCTATACACTCTGAATGAGAGAATAACAACACAAAAAGCCTTGTTGGTGCTTTAAAGCCGGAGCGTTGGTGGTCCCGTATTTTGTTGTCTGCAACTAAACGAACTGTAACTTCTTTGGAGCTCCTTTCACCGCCTGAAATTAATTTGATGTTTTGATAAAGGGAAACAAAACAATCATTAATCAGTCCAAGCAACGAGCGTAAAATAATATTTGACCATGCAGATTGACAATAAATAAAGAAACATGCTTGATTTGAAGATAAAAAAGAAGCGAACAAAACATGTTTTTCTACATTTCACTCGGTTCAACGTGACGTCCTGTCATATTCTGCACAACACTTCTGACACTGCTTTCAAAAGCCTGCTGTACAAATAAAGTTTATCATTATTATTATTTCTTACAAGTCATCTAGGGAGTAATTAGTGTGAAGCAGTGTTTGTGTATCCCTGTGTTTCTCTCCCGGCCATATAACCTAAATACACTCATTAGCCTCCTGCTGTATTTATTTTGTCATCGCACCCTTTGTTCATAGGGGACGTCTGCTGTCGAGGACAAGTGGTGAGGAATTTGAAACTGGAGTCTCCTTCGTTATTCCTCCTCCGTCGACACGTTGCCATGTGCGGGGAATTGGTCTAAGCTCCCCTAATGAAGCAGGGCCTAAATAAAGGGGAAAGAGCGCAGGGGGAGACATGCTTTTACCGTGTGCACTGTACCTGGAGGGATGTTATTGTATGTAGATGCCTCCAAGCGAATGCCATTCTATCTAAAGGTCTCATTAAGGACACCAGGTGGGGGAAAGGGTGCAGCTCAGAATAATAAATTCAGTTACACTAAAAGCAGAACATATTTGAGGCTCGGTGCTGGTGAGTGTTTCACGGTTGCTCAGGGCTTTGGCTGATGTTTTTGTAGCAAAGACCTCGAACCACCCAAGGCCATCCGACTGCAGGATCACCTGTTACCTGTTGGACCACTGTGTGCACGGAGGAGAAAAGCCAAGAGTGCAAATTCAACAGAGAAAGGAACAGATGAGAGATTTATACACAGAGCTGACTTTTCGTGAATTTGCAGTTTAAGTAACTGAGGTCTAATGATAACATGAGAAATCTCTAATAATGAGATCAAGAGGCAACTTCTCAAATGAATCTGTTATTTTCTATTCCATACTGCCATGTTGTACTTTGTCAAAACTTGCCAATACACCATCTTTAACCCCTTGCATAAGCTTCAAGCAATTTGTTTTCAAACGTTGATATTTACACTTACGGTCTTTCCTGCATAAATGTTGGAATGCACAGAGAAGTTGTTGAATGGAACATTTATTGTATCATAAAGCCCAGTAAGCATGCCGATTGACTTGCTGGTTCATTTGGACTTTTCATGAGATTGCAGCTTTAAATAACTGAGGTAAGATACAAGGAATACATCAAGCTGCATTCACATAACAAGGGGCAAAATGGCCGTGTGTCGCCGTTGTGTTTCAGCTGAATCACTGCCGTCGGTGTTGCGTATAACTCTAAATTAATAGGAGATCAAAAGTTTAAATTATTTCAACATGACCTTGTTTACCCATGGCCCTTTGACGTTCAACCAATCAGATGACAGCTGAATGAAACGTGCAAGATATTGTTTTCATGGCAAGGCTCTTCGCCCAACCTCGCGTTGAGCAATGAGCAAAATAGGTTTTATGTGAATGCAGCTTTAGAAATATAAAATAACGAGATGTCGCAGATGAGGGTTGGGGTTAGGGTTAAGCCACTTCTGAGAGGAATCTGCTTTCCCATACCACAATCGCTGTTTTTACTTTTATTGCTTTTTGTTTATACACCAACTTGTTAACCTTGCCCAGGCGTACACATTTGTTTTTGAAATGTATATTTGTGTATTTTGAGTATTAACCGTTTCATTCTCTTTCATGTGCTAACTGGAAATGCACATAATAATTGTTGGATGGAAATGTACCTCTGTATATCCTAATAGATATCATCAAATATGTTATCATAGACATTATCATATCTTTCATGAAGCCCAGTAATCGAGCTCATTGACTTGTTGTTTTAAAACATAGGCCTCCTTTACACTAATCTATAACGTCAATCAATCAATCAAAGTGTATTCATATGTCACACATTTTACATTTGTCTCAGTGGACTTTACAGTTTGTCTAATACGACCCCCTCTGTCCTTGGACCCTCACATCGGAAAAGGAAAAACTCCCAAAGACACCCCAAACTAATGGTGGAAAATATAAGAAACCTTGAGAAGAGCAACAGAGGAGGATCTCTCTCCCAGGACGGAGAGACGTGAAATAGATGTCGTGGTTAAATTGAAAATATACTAAATTTACAACAATGGAAGTCCAAATACTGGAAAATGCATGTGTCTATAAATAAGAAAACGAATCCAGGTGCATGTCAACAATCCTGTGGGAGCCGTCAAAGAAGTAGTATGGTGAACTTTCCAGTTATTCTATCTTAAAAAGGCCCTATTATGCTTCTGGGGGCCATATGCTTATGTTTACATGTCACAGTAGAAGCACAAATAAAAAATATGAACCTTAAAATGAGCCGAATATGTCCTCTTTAACCTTCCACCGACCCCTCGTTATAAGGACCGTGCTTTGGTTGCAAATACATAATGATGATTTTCAGCATTTGGGAGCAGCTGCTTTTTTACTTCGGTCACATCCCAGTGGACGTCCCTAATGGAGCTATATGGGTGGTGCCTTGCTCAAGAGCACTTGAAGGTTAAAGGAACAGGGGGGATCTCTGCTTTTCTGCTCCAATTTTTCTTAACCAGCTGCTCCATTTATTCAAACAGGCCACCTTCTGACCACAAGGTCACTGCTCTCACCCTCACATGGAGAAGTGCTCTACCAGAGATCCAAATGTAAATACCTCTCTTGTTAGTTTTTGCTCGGGCCGGGCCTTTAACAGGAACTCAAGCTGTGCTAACTCGCCATTAGGCCCTGGCAAAACGAAAAGACATAATTCAGATTATTAAATCAGTCAGGCGGGGGTGGGGGATTGTCAGAAACGCTGCGAATATTACACAACTCTAAAATAGCTTCCTAATTGAATCTGTCAGGGTGCCCTCATCTGGCTGTTCCACACATTTAACTCTTTGTTCAGAGACTCCCAACTTGAACTTTAGCTGGTAACTATTTAAAGTAAATGTTTGCTTTCACACACCTTGACACAAAGCCCCACTGTTTCACACTGTACTGGAACACTTTAAATAGATTTCATTAATCTCTTGCATTGGTGTGAAACATCCGCAGAATACTAAATAAGAGTTGTTTGAATAGCACAGGTGTGGTCAACGTCTGTCAGGAGGCGGCGTTCGGTAGTCAGACTTGGAGATTTACCAAGCATGTTAAACTGTAGCCAATTTTACAGTCCTAAATGATATGGCAGGCTTGGAAAAATAAGGGGAAAGTCAAGGGGTAAGGGGGGGATTTGCCAGTCGAATCCCGTTAAAAGAGTGCAGTGCAGAATGTCGCCTTGCACTTGCTGAAGACATAACATATTACAGCTGAGGACAAACAGCAGATTGGGATTTCTCTGTCATCTGCTCAGAAAACTCAGACTCAACAGGCCAACTGGCGGGACAACGAGACGCTAAAGAGTTTAGTTGCTGAAACATTAGATGGATTGTGTTTCATTAAATGTGACTATCAGAGATCAATGGGATTCAGTTTATCCTCAAGGAGTTTCCAGAGATTCATTTGAAATCCAAAAAGTATTTATGTAGTAGATGTGCTGCTTAATGCTGTCACTGTAGCCTGCATGGAGAATATGTCAAGGTTGTAACAGGGAGAGGAAATACTGATTTTGTACATAAGGGTTGCACCAGCTATTCGTGAATAGCTACAAACCACCTTCAACACATTTTGAAGTGTTTCGTTTTTGGAGTTTGCAGCTTTACATTTGATACATGTTGCAGCTAAAGACTTAGTCTATGATGCTGTCAAATCAAAAGCTGTCAAACAAGGTACCAACATTATTTGCTCGGTATCATTAAAGGTGGGGTATGTAATTTTGGAGAAACCAGCTCGAGTGCGCTAGGATTTGAAAATACACAACCGGAACAAATCTGCCCCTTCCTTCAGACTTCCTTACAGAGCCCCTCCTCCAACACACACGAACGTACACATGACCAATGAGGGCACGAGATAAGTTTGTGCACAGATGGAAGGCTGACAGGCAGGTAGGCCATCCAGTTATTTTAGCCGGGCCGGCTCAGATGATTGGTCGTGCTTTTTACAGCGCCACGGCTTCCACAGATGACATTTTTTTTATGGATTTATTGTCAAAGCACTTCAGATATTCATTGCTATCGGGATGTTAAGAGCATTCCATGGAATATAACAAAAAGTGTTTCTGAAATAAATTACCCCACCTTTAAAAGCATCAAGTTCGGTGAACCTATCCTTTTAAACAAATGTCACAAATGTCCAAAAACAGTGCAAATAAAGATTATAATACAAACTACCACAATGAAAAGTCTCCTACAAAAGTATTTCATGGGTTACGAGCTTACTGCACTTCTGCGCTAACATGCTCACAATGACAATGCTAGTTAGTAGATACAGTATTATTCTGCCGGTTCAACGGTTTACAATGTGAGCCACAAGCATTTGGTTATTATTTTGAATTTGTTTTATTCTTATCATTACCATATTTTGAGTTTGAAGAGAGATTTGTCGACCTTCAGTCAAAACAGTCTAATATTTATTACCATAAATTGTTACCATATCTTCACCTTTAGCAACAGCACATTTCTGCATCAGCGCTAGTCTGTGCGGTAAGACATGTTTTGATTGAATACATCTTTACCTAGTAAACACTTGTTTTGTAACTTGGCTAAGTCTGACTTCCAGATGGTAACATCGGCAGTGTGAGAACAGGACTGACAAACTGTCTTGTTACTTTGGAATGTATTTCTCACACAGGCTTTGGACATCCTCGTTGTTTACTTTGAGTTTTACAGATGAAGCTTATGGTGAAACGGTTGGACTCCACTATCAAAACCCACTGGTTTTAATATTATATTATGTCCTGCCTGCAAATTACATCTGATTTAGATTCCACCGAAACAGATGTAGCTCTTGCTTTATCTGCTGTGAGCTTCGACCAGATTTACGGAGCAAAACCTACAACTCGGAGGACATGAACTTCGAGTACGATCTGTTCTACTGACACATTTTATCCAAATAAATCCAGCTTGACATCAAACAGCTTGACATCAAACAATCTTGACTTGCATTGATTTTCATAGCTGCAGATGCTCGCCATTTACAGGAAATAAAGGACATCCAAACCACCCATCTTTATCCTCTCCTTCTGATTATACATTCATGGATTTGCCCCCCAAGTGGCACATCACCTTCAACCCCAATTCAACCTGGTTAAGTCTGATTGTGCAACCATAAAATAGTGCCTGGGAATCCACCAGTTTCTGCTGGTTAGAATAAAGAATTTAGGATTAAACCAATGCAAAGGGGTAAATGATGTCTAATTGGAAACAGTGTCTCCGGAGGTTTTGAAACATCTGTTAGGGTGTCAGGTTGCTTTAGCTCTGGAAAGGCCTGCAGTTCACCTCCGTAGGCGGTTGCCAAATGCCCTTTTGCTCCCTCCAGAACCTGTCCACTGTTTTACAAACAACCGCAGAGCGAAGGCCAAGACTTAATGTGCTCCTGCTCACCTCACACACAACCTTTAGTGTCCCCAAATACACTTTTCCTCCCACCAAAGTGTTCTCTCTGATGGCAAAGGGACGTCTGTGTAGCTGCAATTTGTGCGTTCCTAAGTACCTCGATAATGTAGGGTATTTTCTAGGGCTGTTCAATTAATCATATTTTAATCGCGATTACGATTATGGCTTGCAACGATTACGAAAACAACGTAATCGAAATAAAACGATTATTTTTTTTTTATTATTATTACTTTTTTTTTTTTTTTTTTAAGTTCAGGGTAATCAACTGTTAAAAACATACTGTTCACATTTTTTTTCTCCGATAAATGGATGTTTTCAAAGTCAATGAATAATCGCATTTGATAATCGCAATTACAATTATTGACCCAAATAATCGAGATAATGATTTTTGCCGTAATCGAGCAGCCCTAGTATTTTCCCACGGGAAAGCTGCTGCTCAGTACGAAACGCAACAAGAACCTCTTTGAATTTCTTCCATGAAATATGGACCAATGGAGCAACATTACAGGAGATGGATCACGTCAAACGTCAACATTGCGTCCAATTATCTGCTGAGCCAACCTGTGAAGATCTCATTGGGAAAAAAAACATTTGCTGACTCATCGCAATTTGTTTGTGATGTTTCTCCCTTCGTTGCTTTCACACCGGAGAAAGAAAGGTGAAGGCGTCCAAGTTTTGGGTTGTCACATTAATGACACAATCCTCTCTGACGCTTAAATTGTATTTGACAGTGAACTTCCGAGGCGCAGATGTATCGGCCCGGACCCAAGCAGACGGAGGCTTCAGTGCCAGACGACTGAGCAATCACTGGCAGCACCCGGTGTTTTCATTTCAGCTCGCTTTTTAACCTCTTCCTAAACTCTCAGTGAATCCTTCTATCGCTTCCCAGATGACTGTGCATTCATTCGGAGCCACTGGGAAGAAATACAAATCTTAAGCACTGTTGACGTGTTTGGACTCCATTGTAATGCTACTGTCTGAGGGATTTTGAAATTACAGTATGATTTGAATGAGAACAGCCAGCTCCGGGGTTACGGAGAGGTTATCCCTCACTGCTTTTCAAAATGGCTCCCTTGACAGGCGACCTTTCTGTGTCCTGACCTCTCGGCGCTAAAGCCATAATCTCTGTTTGCTCGTCAAGTTTTCTTTCTGACTCCTAGTGTCTCCATATTTCCTCTCTCTCCTCGCTCCCCGTCCCTTCCACTATTTACATCACTTACTTTTATTTTCTAAGTCCTCCTCCCTCCCTCCCACCCTCCCTCCTCTTCTCTGCTTGTACTTTTTCTCTCTGTGTCTCCATCAGCTATGCGGCCGTACTGCCAGGGCTGACTCTTTTGATTTGAGTGCAGTACATGTGGTTGAAATCTGAGGCCCGCTGCACTGCCAAGCCACAGGCCCCGTAATGGAGGCTGGCGCAGGAGAATAAGCCATTGTTCTGGGTGCAGTCGGTGGACGGTGGAGGGAGCTCTGACTGAGACTGTTTTTCTCTTTTTTTGAAGTTGACTTTTGCTGAACACAGCCCCTGGGGTCAAAGGGGAGCCCCATAATCTCGCTGTAAATCCCACTCTGGGCTGCAGGGGAGGAAAAGCCACCTGGGAGTCATTTGTAGAGCCGGGATGCAGAGATGTTCGAGAGAAAACCGTCCAGTCCTGGTTTCCTGCACCGTCTGACTGCATTCTGAAATAACACACACAAGACAGTGGGAGTCTTTCACCCAGCGTAAAAGTATTATGTTCATCTGTTCAACGCGTTCTTAGATTTTAGTTTGTTTTACTCCATGCATACTGACAGGAAATTTGAAAAGGTGTCCTTAACCATGTCTTCAAATAGTAATGGTCATTTGTTTTGGGCTCACACCTGAAAATGTAATATTTAAGGAGCAGTTATAGAAAAAGTATTCAGATCGTTTTTTTTCCCGCAATACAATCTGTATTTAATTACATGTAAAGTAGTTTTAATGACAGCAACGTTATTTGAAAGTAATCTGTCATTTGGCGAAATGGCCCCTTTTTGCACTTTAGTTGTAATATAATACAATAATATTTACTTTTTCACAAACTTTCGTCAGCACTGAAGTACTTGTTTCTGCTGTGTATATAATGAACCAGTAACCATTTGAATGTCAAGTTTGCACATATGAGGAATTTATCCTTGTGATTTGGTGCTTGGCAATAAAGAATGCAAAGTCAAGTGACATTATATTAGACAGAAAAATTTCAAAACAATTATCAATGAATCCATAAAGTAACTATTGATCGGTCAAATACATCTAGTGGAGATACAACTATGATGTTTCCATGTGAAATTTAATTGATTCCATGTTTCAAAAAGCTATTAATAAAACTAGCTAGGTACACGTAAAACATAGCATGAAAAATTGTAACGACAGTCTTAAAATGAATGATTTAAGCTCCGGATAGTTGCATTGTGTCCTTACTAATAAAGCACTGTTAAAGCTACAGTAACTTACATAAATCCACTCCATAAGTATTTGCTCACAATCCTTATTATGACTTTGGAAATGGCTTCATTTGAAGACTTACTGTTTACAATAATATGCAACAGGAGGGCCATCTATTCTGCCATTATGATGATCTGCTATAAAAAAGCAATTTCATCTACATGTGGACTCAATTATCCCCCTCCCCTGTACAAACCACAGTAACGATGCAGGAGTCCATAACCTGACAATTCTCGTCATAATTAAACCGTGTTATGACCGGGGGAGCGGTGAGTGTGCACATTCTTGCTGATTATCACACCAGCAGCAGTCCTCAAAACCCCCCCTGCCAACAGACCTTACCTCCCCTATACATTTGACTACTTAAAGGGTTAAATATGTGCGGAGAAGTCTCTTGTTTATCACCCTGGATGCATCTAAATCATCAAGATCAGTGCATCACTTGACCCTCGCTCGTTAACATTTATGGTCAAATGAGATGGGTGTTTGGAGGCTGAAGTGGTGTCATTGTGAATCATGGGAGCTGCCATGCTGGTGCCATAAGGTCCTGAGGCTGCCTTTTTGTTTTGTTTTCCCATCAACTCATTTTGCAACAGGGCCTGTACATCAATACGACCCATAAAATACCACCATTGGTTTTACTCAGAAAACGCTAAAAGAATCCAACAGCATATGTAAGGGCAAAGCCTAATGGAGAGATACCCTCTCGATTTGATCGGAGTTTTACGACGTAGTGAAGCTGTAACTTTTTTTCTCACACATGGGTTTTTGGAGAATTTAGGTGAGGACAAACCACCAACCTGGGTCTCGTTGCCCAATCAAATTGCCTCAGAAGTGCGCTTTATGCTCTTTCCTTGGGTGCATGTGCCTTGTATAGTCACCCTGTCTGACAGCAGGGCCACAGCATGCATGTATTTGTTTAGCAGGTTTTCTTCTTGGTAACTCAGGTCAGAGGGTGTCGTGCTGCTTGACAAGGAGGAATTTAAACACATTTTGACTGTTGCATGTGGCACTGAATATTTTTTGATTTACTTTTCTCTTTGTCCTGACGGTTAAACACCCCCTCCCCCCTGGAGAGACTGCATTGGTCCAAATCCTGGGCTTCGATTCCCAAAAGCATTTTAGGTTTAAATGATCATAAAAAAACATTTTACGAACCGTCTTCAGCTTACAGATGTCTCCCAAAAGCATTGTGAAGTAAGTGGCTCTTAGGAATAGTTCTATATTAACAAGTGCCTCAATGAAGCTACAAAACGTGTATTTAAATGTGTCTTTGATCATGGCTGGTGAAAGGGAGAATGTCTTGTAATCATTTAAATGGAAAATATACAGATTAAAAAGTTAAGAAAAATAGAGAAGCGAGAGCAGACCTCCACCAAGGTCATGCTCTAGAGCAGGCGTGTCAAACTCAAATACACAGTGGGCCAAAATAAAAAAATGGGTACTAGTGGAAGGCCGGACTGGTTCAATGTTTATTGCAGAACTTATTGAAATGAACTTATTGCACATTTTAAACCAGGAACTAACAAAGCTTAAATTATTGCCTATAAAAACAACATTAAACATTAAATAATCAGTTGCTTTCATTTCTTATGGCTCTATCTGCAGCTTCAATTCTTATGAGTACATTTCTCCACAGGCCAACAACAGCTTAAAAAAAAAAATTCCCTCAAAGAACAAACCAGACATGCCCTGTTGTCGGGAGTGAAAAAGTGCAGAAGGAAACATCCATTAAACTCAGTGTGCTGCTCTGTGATGCTAGTTCAGATACTTGGCATCTCATCTTGGGAGCAGGTTCATCAATGTTTGGGCTCAGGCTCTGAGCTGAGGAGACCCTCAGGATGGTGTGAAGGTGTGCGTGCAATATACCGGCGGCCAGATCTAATAGTAATTAGAAATTATCCTGCGGGCCGAAATTAAATCCACCAAGGGCCGGATTTGGCCCCCGGGCCTTCGGTTTGACACATGTGAGCTCATAGTGTTGAAAAGATGTGGGGAAAAAATGGTATATCTGCCCCGTGATTTGGATCTGCGACAATTTGAAATGTGGTCTTCGATGGCCTTTTGCTCCACCCTTTTCACCAAGTTGCATTAATACGATCTGGCCAGAGGTTTTTTTTCCATAATTATGCTGACAAACAAACCAAACCAAGCCGAAAACATCCCGGGCGGAGGTAATAAACACATTTATGAGAAAAATGTTGATCCCCGCCAAATTAGCCATGTGTTGTTGTGATTCATCTGCCAAACCTCTTCTTCTCTTGCCATCGTCCAAGCTTCAATAATTAAAATAATTACTGCTGCACTTTATTTTGGAGACGGGTGGAGGCTGTTAGATCTTTGTGACATTTGTATTTTTTTGCTGTTTTCAACTTAACTTCAACACAGTTAAAGTGTCATTACTTATAATCTAATTTGGCTGAAATTCTACGTTTGTGATATTCTGTTTGCAGTTCATTTATCAGTTCTTTAAATCTTAAAGTGCTATATCTTCATAGGGGTCTTCAACGCTTCAGAGAAGATGTCAGATTAACATCCAGCAGGACAGTCATGGCTTGACGTTTAATTTGTATTTAAGGGTATTTTTTCACAGTAACTAGCTCGAACAAAGTTGGGGAGTTCGGTTATTACCCGTCCCCTTGTGTGTTATGAAGGCTTTTCTGCATGTAAACGGTCTGCAGAGTCACAAACCCTCAAAGTACACCCTGTAGGGAGTAAAACTCTAACACCGAAAATATCTGTTTATGCTGCCCCAGAACGCCTCGTTGTAGATTTCACTTTTTCTTCCTGGGTACAGTGACGTGCCCATACCCAAACGGGCCAATCCGTGGAGCCGTTACGTTGAATCCGCGGATTGGTCCAAATTGACCAATCCCCGGACTTCCTCACACACACACACTCAATCTTTTTTCAGCTGCAGCTCCGCCGATTTAATCTGTATTGAGCAAACACACAAACTCCCAGCCAGGCTGCGTGTGTGTGTGTGTTCGGGCTGGGTTTAGCTGTGTCTCGCTGTCTCGCAGACGGCCACTGGGCTCATAGGGAGTGGGGGCAGGAGCTCCAACAAGCCGTTTAGGACAGAGAGTGAATACACATACTATACAGAGATGCTGTATGAGAAACCAATGTGATTTTGGAAAACAATGGAATTATGATCGGTAGAAATGCATGGGACCTTTAAGATTGAGCTTCCTTTTCAAGTTGTATAATTTCACGTGTTAAAGACATCATACACTTTGTGATTCGTGTACGTTTAGCCACACTAGTAGCTCTATGGTTTCATGAATGTGTGTCTCTCGTCAATCCGTGCACCACTTTAGTCTAAATTTAAATATTTCAACAACTATTGAATGGATTGCTTTGACATTTTGTAGAGCCATTCTTCTTTCACTGAAGATGAATTGTTGTGTCTTTTCATCTAGCACCCCCATCTGGTCAAAAAACCCTATAGTTTGCTTTATGACCAGATACCTGAAACACACTCCCATTGGCTGTAGACTTTACTTTCTTGTTCACGTTCTCATCTGTCTTGGCTGCTATAACTCTTCCCTGTTCATTGATTGCATTGGTGCAACTCTTGGCTCCTATGTTTAAACTTATGCAATGCCAAGACATTTTGTTGTTTCTTCCACTGAGTGCTGTAGCTCAAGGCTAACACGTAGTGAGAAGCTCAATATCCATGTTGTCAAAGCGAGTGGAGGATACACAGCCTGCCTGTTACAGCGATCTGCTGAGCTTTCACCAGCTTCTCTTTGCTTGGTTTGAACATCAGAGGATAAAGCAGCCACTGTCTTAAAGGGCAGCTGTTTCCTACCTCTCTGCATTTCTTTGGAAGGTGGTGTATGAGCAGGCCGGGAGAAGAAGAAATGTCGAGGCCCTCCAAGAGTTAAAGGTCACAGTCGCTGGTGTTTCTGGTCCATTGCTGTTATCCTCTGTCATTGTACAACACACCCTACATGTGTGAAGGATTACAGCAATTGCAGATAATCAATAAAATTCCCAACACATCCGATGTGATGGATGCCTCCTCGCTGCCCTCTGTGCTCACATCATCATTTGTAGTCGCGTTGGCCGAGGCGATCCATCCCGATCAACAGTGGAGGTGTCAGAAACGGCTATAAAAGTCGTAGAAGTTAAAGTGCTGCAGCTGAGTTTACCTCTTCACACCATTTCCCTCATCGCTGAACCCTAGCTCATGTCCCTCGGAGAGAGAATAGGATGTATAGGTCACAACGAGACACTTGACTGATGAGGGCAAGAGGAATGGTTTCAGTTTACCGCTGGCCGGAGGGAGTCCCAGTCGATTTTGAAAACACCACATGGACACAGTAGGAAGCTAAGTGTCTGTCTCTGAGGTACACACAGAGTCCAGATTCTTGACTGGCAGAGTGGTTATTCACAAACATCAGGGGAGCCGGATGATCAATCCTGGCCTCAAGTGTTCAAAAGCTCTCAATGGATGTTGGCATGTATTGTGATGTATGAAGTAAGTGTGTTATTTGATGCTTTGACTGCTGCCATGCTTTCCAAAAGTCTTATTATCTGTGTCTGGACCAGCTCTGATGAGCAGAGACAGTTTCCTCTGACAAGGAGAAGCCTATGAAGAGTTTTTTCCAAGCACATCATCATTGTAATGTGATTTGGAAAAATACAAATGTTCAGTTTCTTGTGTATCGTATTCTGTCAATCCAGGCAGAAACATCATGGGTTATAAGCCATGTACTGAGAAACTAAAGGGATAAACCAGGCATGCTTTCCAGGGCCCATTTTTCAATTGATAGAGACCCATTAATCAGATATTTTTGTTTTTTAACTAGCAAAAATGCGCTAGCTGCAACCACATACTAGCATTCTTCCATACATTCCCTCAAACTCCCAAACACTGGACTTCGATGTCAAATTGTAGCCTTTTTAAGCAAAAATCCTGCTTACAATGGAAAATGTAGTTGAAAAAACATCATATCATTTAAATTTGTTCCAACAATCATTATTTGCATTCCAATAACCTGTCTAAGGCATTAATTAGCTTATTATGAATTATTGCAGTTTATGAATTTGCTTACAGTTTCCGTCTTTGTCACCTTGTTTCACTTACAGTAAACACACCAACATATTTTCGATCATATTGATACATTCCCTATTCCCTATACTGTAATTTG
The DNA here is from genome assembly GCF_949606895.1 of Notothenia rossii. Taxonomy (NCBI): domain Eukaryota; kingdom Metazoa; phylum Chordata; class Actinopteri; order Perciformes; family Nototheniidae; genus Notothenia; species Notothenia rossii. The sequence continues at coordinate 89,163,891 of NC_136901.1, forward strand.
AACTGTTGCACATTCTTTGGATGGTATTTTTTGTAATTTCGTATACAAACCTCTAGTGCTCTACGTTTAAAAACATATTTTTACGAGACGTTTATAAGATTCTTATATTTGTATTCTCATTATTATTATTATTTTTTTATCTATCAGAGTGTCCGCGGGGTCTTAAAAAGTATTAAAAGTTGATAAATCAATTTAGCGAAAATTAAGGGTGTTAAAAAGTATTAAAGGGCATTTTCCAAGGTATTACATTTTGTAGCTTGTTTTCAATAAGCATATAAATGGTCCAAAGAGGTTGTATTCTACAGTCTGCCTGAATGTAATCATTGCGTAGGTGTGTAGTGTGATTCTGTGTAGTTTATTTATGACATCCCGTTGGATTTCACGTCATCTGAACCGCACATCGCACGCTCACTTCTTGATAGCTCGCGAAGGTCCGTTTACGCCGGTTATTAAACAACATCGTTATGGGGAAATGCAAGTTTGCGTCCAAATGGTTGGAAGACAAGGAGCAAGGACAATCAATACTGGATATAGTCAATGTGAGGTAAAGTGTGTCGCCAAGGTAACCGGTTAAAACTCCAAGTGGCGATGAGGTCTTAAAATGTATGGAAAGGGTCTTAAAAAAGGTCTTAAAAGGTCTTACATGTGACTTCAGGATTCCTGCATATACCCTGCCTATGTTAGCCGAGAACACAGAGGCAAATTCATTGCATGTTAGAACCTACTTGGCAATAAACCAAATCTGATGCTGAACACTGATCTAAAATGATATCTAACTTCGTCCAATGTGGTCTCAGTTCAGAACTAAATCCTCCCATAATCGGTGATAAAGAATAACTCGTCCTAAAACGATCTTAACAGGAGATTTACTTAGCATGAAAATACTGTAATAGTGAAAGAATGCTGGCGTGATCTTGGGTAGATGGAAAACAGCATCCCTCTTTAAGGCTCCACAGTGTGGGCTCAGACCCCGACATCTCCCACAATGCATCACTGGCGTCAGCTCTGCAGATGAGGAGGCCTCGCTCACAACGGGACACCCCATTGGCTTGATTTACGGGGACACTAATAAGGGAGGAAACCAATTTGCTCTACATATATCGGAGGATAACGTTTCACAGTGAATGGGAACATTGAGTCGTTATGATGAGGCGGATCCTGAGGGACAGGCTATACTGTACATGGATCATTATGTGTCAACTACTTGAAAAACAACTTTTTCTAGGAATTGGTCTCCATCCAATCACGCTATGTGTTTAAAGTCAGCTTTTATTTGGCAATTGAAGGTTCCTGTATGTTTTTAGAGTCATATTAGGTCTCATAATTGTCAGTGATTTTGCCCTTTAACAGTGGAGCATTCATGAACTCTTACTGTAGATGTGGGCACTGAGGTCAAAACTGGTGATATCAAAAACACCACATAAGCCGTAGAACTGTGAAAGTAAAAAAAGGTGTTATAGCACGGGTGTCCAAACCTTTTTCACTGAGGGCCACATACAGACAAATATACGAAAGGCAGGGCTGCTCACTAGAGGTATACTGCCTCATAAGTTAAGTTATAAGTTGGCAAAATCAATCAAATGTAGTTAAATTATTCTTGATACTTGGAAATGCTTTAAGAAACACAACAGCCTACATCCCAGCTCTCCATAGGGTTGTATTTATTTCGTTTGGCAGCCCATTCCTTAAAACAAAAGCCTCAGATTGCTTATAATAAGGGGAAATATGAAGAGTCTATTTCAAGCTTGTTATGTAATTAAGTTATTGGACTTTTTCTTCACATACTGTATGTATTTCAGAAGTACAATGTAAGACAAGCAGAGGTTTTATTTGTGGGCCACCCCTGTGTTATAGTATTACACAGAAACGCGGTTCTAGCACAGATCAGGAAGCTGTTTTCGAAAAGAACACGCCACTGTTTTGTTTACAGGATAATAGCTTTACATATTACAGCATATAAATACTAAAGCATGTATGTTTGGTTAACACCTAATTACAATGCATTCCACTTGATTGAAATGGACTTCCTATCATTCAGATTGCCTTTTAATCCTTTTCATTACAAAATTAAACCATTATTATACAAAATCAAATCAATATACATCCTATACGTTTTGTCCCGTCCAAGTTTATTGACCTTTTTAAAAGCTAATTTAATTAAACTCCATTCAGTGATGAAGAGCGTGCAATGCGTCTTAAAGATTTAGACATTCTCAAGTATTTTGACATAAGGTACAAGCAAGGTCACTACAGTACGAACACACTTTAAAAAAGTAACTTTATTCTATACGTGGAGGTGTGTGGTGCAGTGGGTAGTGCGTTGGTGTTCGGATCAGGGGTTCAAACCCCACTGCAGTCAGCATGTCGTTGTGTCCCTGAGACACTTCACCCCAAATGGCTCCTGTGGGGATTGTCCACAGTTTTGAGTATGTTAGTCGCTTTAGATGAAAGCGTCTAACAAGTGACACGTAATGTAATACGTAGCCTTTCTTTCTTTGGGTAAATGGGGTTTAGGGTTAGGGTCGGTGGAATCTCATGTCAGTACACAATGACGTTGACATAATCATGATCATGCCATTTAGTGGGAGATAGAAAATCAACACCTATATTCTTCATGTAAGGACAGTTAACTATTATAGAGTAGCTTGAACCCCTAATAGTATCCCTATGTGCATTAGGAGGTGTGTGGCGCAGTGGGTTGTGCGTAGGTGTTCAGATCACAGGGTCAAAGGTTCAAACCCCAATGCAGTCAGCATGTCAAATTGCTCCTGGGGATTGCCCACAGTATTGAGTATGTTAGTGGCTTTGGATAAAAGTGTCTAACAAGTAACGTGTAATGCAATGGTTGTATAAAATAAGGATATTCTTTAAAATGGCTCGAACAAATGATTTAGATGAGGATGCTAAACATGTCTGCACCCCTCTACGTTTATTTTCTCATGTGAAAATTACGATCCCCGAAGCTATTGCTCTTCTCACCTCATTTATCTTGAATTAATCCGCTTTAGAGACACATTAATCTCAGCAATAAGGGAAGACTCGGACCAGACGAAGTAAATCAGAGGGTACAGATTCATGCTTGGTCGTACAGTGTGAAAGTGTTTGAGAAGAGCCTCTGTAAAAGCAGAGAGGGGCACCACAACTCAACACCTCATTTATTTGGACGCGTCAGCAGGAAATGCCATACAGAAAACCCCACTGTAAACATGATCTCTGCAGGAAGGCGTTAAGTTATAAATTATCTTACACCCTATCTGGAAAAACCTGCTTTTATAAGAAGCATAGCATACATAAAAGTAAAAAGATGAATGACCAAAATGTGGGTTTAACTTCATTTTAAGTAATGTTGATCCGTGTTGAATTGGTTATCGTTTGTTATTTAACTTGAATTGAACTTGCGTTTGGGTCAGGGTTTAATCTATAAGTCATATTATCAAGATCTCGTACAATTTTGGAGCATAATTACGATTCATGAAAGAAACGTGGCTACTTTTCCCTCCTATTAAAAAAACTGCTCACTATTGATATCCATGTTGACACAAAGATCATCTCCAGAATCAGACTCAGAAACCGGTTTATTTCCAGGTAGGTTAACACATATGAGGAATTTGACGAAATGCATACATTAAAAAAAAAAAAAAAAAAAAAAAAAATTGAACATTAAAAAAAATATTTAAAAAAACATATAGTACAATACAGTTTTATTTATAAAGGACTTTAAAACCTCCAGACCAAAGTGCTGTACAGTCAAATAAACAAACAAAAACATACAAAAATATCACTGAGCTCACACACCATAAAACAAGTACATATAAAAACAATAGACAATTTAAAAGCAATAAAAGCAACACTCTAAAAGATGTCAATACACTAAGGAGAAGTGTACACGCTGTGTATGGTTGAAATCTTAGAAATAGAATTTGAATAAAATATATTCTGTAATGTAATGCACAATAGGATGTGACGTGATCTTCCTTTCTACTGATACCGAGTTAGCTACACTTTGAGATTCTTTCTTAAAAAGGTAGGATTTTGCGTGGAATGCTCCTTTAAATACTTTCCTGTGGTTGTCTAAGCTTTCCAGATGTTAGTAAGTTGCCCGCTGTGGTGAACCCTCATCCACCAGGCACATAATCACACCAGAACAAGTCATAGAACAAATGTAACCCCACACGTTCCTCGGATCGTCCATTAATATCATCTTAATTATTCCTCTATAGTTCTAGGTGTTGTTAAATGTTTCAGCCCGTGACATGTCATGTAGTGAAATTCTATTCGTCAGCAGTTTGGTTGGTAAGACAAGTTTTCAGCAGTGTCTCGGTTCATCTGGTTCACAAAGGTCCCTCAGCTGTGTCATCACGAAAGGCAGTGGTCGTAAACACATCCAAGAAAACAAAGCTGTTGTCACGGGACTATCATTGTTTTCCTTTCATGCAACCAAGAGCATCATTTGTCAGTTAAGGCCGATTAAAGCCGATCACGCACATTGTTTTTACAAATTACTCGCATTTGCAGATAATTCGAACAAGAAGCGTCTTCTTTCCACTCGCTGTGCTTTTCAAAGGCCTGGAAAATATTAAAAAATATATTAATAGTTATTTCTTTCAATTAGACCAGTGGTTCTCAACTGGTCAGGCCTCAGGACCCACTTTTTACTTGGTCAATAAATCGCGACCCAAGTGAAGTACAGTGCATATATCCCTTCACAGAACTAAAGAATGCTTTTAAAAAAGGTTTAATGAGATGATGGAATCAAAGCTGAACTGTAAAACATAAAAAGGCACACGTGCTGAAAACCCGACCCCAGAAGGGGGGTCTGGGGGGATTCAGACCCCCTGTTTACTTTAAATTGTGGGTAAGGGTAGATAGCCCCCATTGTTCTGTGACCTATCAACAAACCGGGGGTCATATTTCATTATGTGTTCATTTTTATCTGAAGTTGTACCCATGGATGTATAAAGAATAGTTCTACCGCACCGTGGGGACTTCCGGCAACAATCTTGATTCTGATTGGCCAGAAGACTCGAAAAAACATCAGCAAAGATGTTTTATTGAGTGGATGATCACTACTTGACAGAAGTTTTCAAAACCGTTTATGGTCTCCGGTACTTCCAGTCCAACGCCTACTGCATGCACAGCGTTAGAAAATCGGGCCTTCAAAATAAAAGTTTGACTTTTTTCCCCAAAAAAAACAAAAACAATTCCAATGTCTTTTTTCAATTTTTTTTCTTCAGTCACACATCTGCGACCCACTTGAAACGGATCCCCGACCCACTTTTGGGTCGCGACCCACCAGTTGAGAACCACTGAATTAGACTGTCATTTTTGAAGGGACATTTTAGACATATTTCTAAGGATATACCTTTTATTAATCAATATTTGGGTGGCGATAATGGACAACATGCACTTCTGTATTTTGTACAGAATCAAGCTTACAAAGTATTAATAAATACTAAATCTGCTACTGTGGAAAGGTTTGGAAAGAGATCACAGCATCACATCTATCCGCTTGTCTTCACTATAGGTGAGGTCCTGTCTTCTGTCCTCTTCCTGCAGAGCTGTCAGTCCTGCAGAGTGTAACTTGTCTTATTTTGGGCAGCACTGACTAACAAAGTCCAAATCCTCACGCTCCAGGTTGCACTCGCCAATTAAAAAGGTGATATTATGGACAAAAACTCAGGCTGTGCAATTGGTGTTCCAGAAAAAAATGGAAAATCAGAGCCGGGGTCACGGTGAGTTTCAGAGCACGCCGCTGTCAGCGAACAGACGAAAGAATCTCAACTTTTCACTGCAAGTCGAATATTTAGGACATAATGCTTCCCAGATTGAGCGTCTGCAAATGAGTTTCTCTCCACTTAGAAATCCAGATAACTGTGTTTGATCAGTGGGGCAATTTTAGAACCATTCTGCATACTGATTTATATTAATAAGTGCTGTAGTGTAGAGAAGTAAAACCTTCAGATGGTGAGCCTACACTCGGGGTGCATGACTGATAGGACGATATATTGTGAGATAAAACAGGATTAGCTATTCCTTCATCTTCCCTGTGGCCATCGTAAGCGGTGCTGCTGTTTTCATAGTGGATTTATTGTTTAAGTCATTTCTTAAGCAAACAATTGAACATTCTCCAGTTTTAGCTTTTCAAATGTAAGGGTTTGCTATTTCTTTTGTCATGTATTAGCGCTTAATCTCTTTTGGTTTCGGGCTGTTGTATAACCCGGTGTGGGCATTTATTAAAACATTACACACAGCCTCAATCCTGCTGCTGCTGCTGTTTCACGTGAGCGCAGCCTGCAGCCACCAGGATCTCACACACACTACCACTCTACACAGACAGGGAAAACAGAGCCTAAATACCTACACACTAATCAGCACAACAAGACACAGGTGAGGGGGGAGGAGACAACACAGGGCACCAGGTGCACACAATCAGCAACAACATACATGGGGAACAGGGAAGTTGTCGTCAATATACCCCAAACAGTACAATGACTACATAAACACGTTAACGAGAGCTCCAGTAACGGTGTCTCGTTACACATGGACACAACAGCAACACATTGTGAATAGCATTGTATTGCTTTTTTTTTTTACAAAGAAAATATAAGAGATCAATATCTTTGTATTTAAAGATAAACAGATTGGACTATAACATTTCAGAAAACTGTAAATTGCCAAGAAAGTCAAACAATAATGGAGAAAAATAATCTGCAAATGAATTAATCCAGAAAATATGCTCTAATATCACTATAACTAAAACAGTTGTTTATTTGTTTCATATCCCTAATATATGCATATAAAAAATAAATATGTACACATTTTCCTTAATTGTTGAAATAAACACAAATACTATAAAACATTTTACATGCTATTCTTTCCTTTTACAGTTATTTACAATTATGTAAAACTCAAACAGTTCCACATACTTTTGTTTTCCTTCCTTAAGCACATCATCTATTAAGGACACTTTTAAAACCCAGTCAGTAGAGAAGAAAAACATCAAGGCCTACTTTGTTGGACAGTTTGATGAATATGTTCTGTGCTGTACTTTGATAATTTAGCTCTGTGGTCTTTATTACTCTGGATGTGAAATGACAGATTGATTAATGACAGGATTTCTCAGCTGTATTAAATAAAAACGTAATGAGATTAAACCTCCTGGACGCCGGCCCTAACTTTCTGGGAGTCCTGACTGGGAATCAGGATTCCTCATGTAACCTCTCACCTAAAATGTTGCTGAGGAAATTGCAAAGTGGACTCTGGATCAGCCTCCGAAGGCAATCTGACTCTATTCGTTTGAAGGAGGTTCAATGGCTTTGCCGGGGAACGCCAAATGGCTTCGGATGTGTTCCTTCAGAGGAATATTGCATAATAATAGCATCATTTTCAAGCTTGAATTGGAACAAATGGATCAATTTTTGAATGATACCACTGCTCCAAGTTTTGTAACTAACTAAAATCAACGAGTCTCTTTCAGTCTTTCTTTACATTTTTCTACAACTGTTCATCTAAGTGACATCCCACTGCAGGTGTTTTGCTGATAACCCAAGGTGGTGCTGTGTCGACATGTTTACAATAAGTGCAAACTGTACAAACCCTGCAGTGTATTGACAGTATACCCCTCAACTCAACTCAACTCAACTTTATTTATTAAGCCCTTTTCAAAACAGCCGGAGCTGAAACAAAGTGCTGTACACGCCATAAAAAACAAAAACAAAACAACAATAAATAACAATATAAAAACAACAAAACCAATGAAGCATATAAAAACAAACAGAAACAGAGTCTCATGCTGGGTTAAAAGCCCCTATCAATTGTTACCCCGCCAAAATGCATTCTGGGTAAAGCATGCTAAGGAAATGCAGTGCAGAGATGGAAGATGGAAGCAGCAGTAATACCAGATGCCTGATTAAAACCAATTTTAATAATTACTCAAGTATCTTAAACAATATTATTGATACTGTATACATTTTACTTCACAAACAGAAAATGTTATGCCTTCCACTAATCCTTACCATATTAAACTTGACTAAATTGTTCCCTTGGCAAATGTTATGCTTATTGTATTGACTACATCAGGGGTTCCCAAAGTGGGGGTCGCAAGATGATTACAAAATAAAAATGGAATTTAAAAAAAAAAAAATTATTTAAAAAAATTGATTCGTTTTTTTTATAATTAAAAAAATATATATATTATTAATAATAACGTTTGCATAGACATTTTTTTCTTTGACAATCCACTAGCGCAGTGTTTCTCAAACTTTTTCTTTTTTTTCTGAAATGATTTCACTAGCACAGGAAGAGAAAGGGTACAGACATGTAAGATCCCCCCAAGCCTCTCTTTCTGGTATTTCTTTGGTAGTGTTGTGTCTAACTTTGGGTTCTGTTTTGAATCTCTTTGTGGCCACTGTTGAGTGTTTCTTTATTTGAATTCGTTTTTCCTCTTTTTCAGGAACTTTTCCTTGTGGTTGATCTTTTGCGTCATGTTGTAGTTGTCCTGCATGCCTGGTTATTTTCCATCACTCTATAGGTACCGCTTTGCATATTCTTTGTGGTAATTTTGCATCTCGTGCTTTGGTAATTGTTTGTTTGTCTTTCTTAAAGACAAGTAAACAATCCCTCCAAACAGAGGCTCTGGTCCATGGGCCTTTGACCCCTTGACACTGTGGGGAATCCTTTATTGTATTCTCGATCACCTTTGCAGAGTATGTCTAACACTTTTCCTGTCTTGTGCTGGTGGTAGTTATGGATGAATCGAAGCAGCGATGACACATGTGTGTATAATATACAATAAGTAGAGCCAGTGCAAACCGATCTCTACTGTATTGGCAATCCTTAAAGAAATCAAAGAAGTAGCCATGGGTCTGGAGGGAAAACCAAACACTCAAAGTCTTTTGCTCCATGGCAGACGTATGGAATTTGAAGCCACAGCTATGCCCATCACGGCGAGAGGAAAATGGTTTTTGACTTTGAATGATTATGGGATGCATATGGATCCCATCTCATTGTTTTCTGGTGACTCCTCGTTGCAGGTCACGCCACTTCCACAGCTCACCACTTCCTCAGAAGCACTATTGTGACCCCCGTGACCCCCGTGACCCCCATGGCTCCGACCGCCAAACAACATCAACAAGACCTCAGAGAAGATCTGACGTTGACCCCGGGCTAAAGCAATCATAAGTGACACATGCTTCCTGTGCAACACATTGGAAATACAAACATCATATGCACTATTTATAAAGTCGTACATTGGTTCAATGAAAGTCTGTGGTGTAATCGTGAGTTTCTGGAGAAAAGATAAGACATTTTACAATTTATTTTTCAATGCTTTAAACACTACAAATAGTTCATTTCAACTTCATTTTCTTGAGTGTTTTTTTTTTTAAACAAATCATTTGATTTTGATTTTGTTGTGATTGCGTAGATCTTTGGTTCCTTTACAACATATTGAGACATACAAAACGAAACGTAATTAAAGTGGATACATCAATCGTACTTTCTATTGATAGCAATTTTCATACAAAGAATGTGAAACAAAGTTTGCATACACATATATAATCTTCACCAAATACAGCGAGCATTGATCAAGTATTTTGGTAGGCCGACCCAGAAGGAAGCAATGCAAAGGGCTCCTTGACAAAAGCCAATGGAATTTAATAATAATAATAATAATAATAGATTTAATTTGTTAGCGCTTTTACAGGTGCTCAAAGACGCTTTACAGATATAGTGAAGAGAAAAGAAAAGAGAAGAAAGGAACAACAAATAAATATATAGTTAAAGTTAAAGTCAAATAATACAAAAACAATCACACATGAAAAGCCAGATTGAAGAGGTGAGTTTTTTGAAGGTGGTGAGGTCGGTGCAGTCTCTGATGGGTTGTGGGAGTGAGTTCCAGAGGGAGGGGGCAGCGACGGAGAAGGCTCTGTCCCCCCAGGTCCGGTGATTGGTGCGGGTGGGGATGGATAGGAGGTTGGCTTCTGATGAGCGGAGGCAGCGGGAAGGGGTTTGGTGGTGCAGCAGGTCTGTGAGGTAGGGGGGGGGGGCTGGTTGTTGAGGGCTTTGTGAGTAATGAGGAGGACTTTGAAGTGGATTCTTTGACGTAATTTGTCTGTATATTGCAGAGAATTTGCTCTGCGGCAAACGCACGTTCATGATACTAACACGTTTGTTCAGCAGGATAATCTTCACAAATTGACACCATTGAGTTTTAAAACAAAAAGGCAATCAGCAGGAGTGAAAAGCTAATATAATGCTATAATCGAACTACATCAAAGTCGCATCACCACCACTAAAGGCAGTATCGTGTAGGCGTGATGATGTTTTGTAGTCTCTTTTGTTGCCACTTGATCATGACGTATAAAAGCTTAGGACATTCATGACTGGGGTCATTGCAACCATAGAGCTTTTTTCAGGCTCCCACAAACATGTTAAAAAAAAACTTTGACCCTTCGTTAGGTTTAGTCAGTCGAGTCAAAGTCAACTTTATTGCCAATCTTTCGGTTTGTGTGTACAGGCGAGAGATCGAAATACCGTACCCACGATCCCGAATACAAAAATACAAATATATATAAAAATATGCGTATCCTATATACAATCAACAGACACATGTATACATATGCACACATTAAGACATAAATAAAAGCAAAACAATCAATATATACAAGATAACAGTCAATATCTTTGGAACATTTACATTAGTGCAAGACTGTCCATAGCAGCGTAAAAAGTGTCTGCTGCTGGATGTGAGTGTCTGAGTGTGTGTTTAGGGTACTGACTCATTTCCGGGTTGTAGGACTTGTCTGCACCACTCTTTACCACCAAAACTATGTGGGTAAAGATATCTTAGATGATATCTAGTCTGATACCACAATATCTGCCTTTTCCCAACTTCCTCTAATCAAGGCTCTGATGGTACAAACCCCCTCAGTGATGTATGAAGGTCGTCAGAGCACAATTGCACACATTCACATATACTGTAGTTTCTTTAACAAGATTTTGACACTTCGTTTGGAAAGTTAAACAAACCTGCGTGTTCCTGAACGCAGCACTAACCATAGCCTTGGAGTTTGCTTTACTTCATATTATGGTTAAGGGTAGTGCTTTTAAAGAATCAGGTGCTTTCATTCTCTCCATTACGTAGCACAGCTGTACGCCTCTAATGTGCGAATTACAACTTTTTATCTAAAATAACCAATTAATGTGCCTGAACGGGGGCTTGAGTTTTTATGCAAACTCAGGAGTCCTGCGAAACGTCCCTCAATATTTCCTGTCCGAACATAATTTCCAGATTTAGAGTTGTGGTGGTGTTTGTTTAAGCTCAAATATCAGTGTGGAAAGTGTTTTTACAGAAGTTAACACGGAGGCACAGAGCATGCCCACACTTTAGTGATATGTGTAATGTTGTTTTTGAACTAGACAGAGCCTGTACAGTCATTTCTATAAGCTAATAAACTGCACACCATCTGTACCATAGAGCTGAATAAACTCCCACCTACAGAGAACCATTAACATATTTAAACCTAAAAGAAAATGCTAAGAAACTATATATGTGACTTAAGGAAATGTAAACAGAGAGAGGATAAATTCATCCCAGCTGGAGAAACCTAGCTGTCCATTAGCAGTCATGTAACCCTCACTTATTGAAAGTGATCGCGTCGGTTAGCTCTCCGTGCGATCACAACAAAAGAGATGTTTTCTCTCCCTGAACATGGACATGTGGGTCTTCTGCAGTGTTACAGGGTGAGCCACAGAGGAAGAAGGGTGGCTTGGCTCAGAGAGATAGAGGAAACCTGAGAAATTATTAAATGATCTGTTTTGTTTTCAAGACATTGTGTCTCATATGTCAAATTTGACTTATTCTGAACCGTTGCTAAACCCATCAAACCTCCCTGGTCAGCCGCTGCAAACTCCCGCTGTTCAGCCAAACTCCATTCTGACCCACAAAACATTGTTTTAAATTATAGTGGACATCCCAAATGTTCTAAAGCTACAAAATATGTCAAACTGTGTTTTGGGGAATTGTGATGTAAACGATGCCGACGTGCAATATTTCAGCTCAGTTTGGAGAAGATTGAAGTGCTTGCCACTGTGACTTTATATCTCAATTTTAACTTTTGCAAATGTTTTGCGTTGTTTTCAGGGTTGTTGGATGCAGCCTGATATCAAATATTTTATTTGCCTATGACTGCTCCTTTGTAATTGCACCAGATAACAATGCAAACTAAATAGCTTGAACGTATGGAACAAAATCTTTGTTATTTTTTGAAATATTTATCACAGAAAATGCACATTAGTTTGAATTGGTGGTGGAGGAAGTGTCACGTCTGGTTTCCGCTCCTTACACCGTACAGAGACGGCCATGGTTAAAATCACAAACGATCTGACTCTGGGCTCTTCTCCATACTCACCTCCTTGACCTGACTGCAGCCTTTGACACCATCTCACACCACATCCTCCTTCAGAATCAGAACCAGAATCAGAATAGCTTTATTAGTCCCACAGAGGGGAAATTTGCAGTGTTACAGCAGGAAAGAGCCACAGACAGCTTAGTGTTGCATATCTTACATGCGTTAAAAAAAGTACTTTGTTATAATATAATAAACAATATGCTAAAGAAAGATAAAAAGTTACATAATTTTCAAAATACAGATTAAAAAAAAATCAAATCTACAAATCAAATCCTTGGCAGATTACCTTCCATTGGTATCACTGGCACATCCCACACCTGGTTTAGATCTTTCCTCTCCGGCCGTACTCACTTTGTCCAACTCAAACACTTCAAATCACAGTCCCATCCAGTCTTCATGGTGTTCCTCAGGGTTCTGTCTTTGGCCCCCTCCTATTTATCATCTACCTTCTACCTCTCGGTCCATATCTTCTGAAAATACGCAATCCAATTTGACTGTTACGCAGATGACACCCAGCTCTATTTCTCCACCCAACCCACTTCCGCTCTCCCCCCCACTGCCCTTTCCGACTGCTTACTGGAAATCAAATCCTGGTTCTCATCCAACAACTAACAGTGATAAAACCGGTTTCTTTTAGTTGGCTCCAAGTCCGCTCTGGCCAACACTGACAAATTCTTCCTTACAATTGACAATTCCACAGTCCCACCCTCCCCCCAAGTTAAGAGTCTGGGTGTCATCCTTGACAGCACCCTATCTTTTGAAGCTCACATCAACAACATCACTCGATCTGCCTACTTCCACCTCTGCAATATTAACCGTCTCCGCCCGTCACTCACACCCAACAGCACCGCCATCCTCATCCACGCCCTCGTTACATCACGTATTGATTATTACAACTCCATCCTCTCTGGTCTTCCTCACAAATCCCTGCGTAAGCTCCAACTGGTCCAAAACTCAGCCGGCCGTATCATTACCAGAACTCCTTCCATTTATCATATCACTCCGGTTCTTCAACAACTCCATTGGCTCCCCGTTAAATACCGCATCGATTTTAAAATGTTGCTCCTCACCTTCAAGGCCCTTCACACTCTTGCACCTCCATATCTCTCTGAACTCCACACTCCCTCTCGTGCCCTCTCATCCTCCTCTGCCTTCCTACTCAAGAGCCTTCACTCTGCCCCCCGTCTCTGGAACTCTGTCCCACAAGACATCCGCAAAATGGAATCACTCTCAACCTTCAAATCCAGCCTGAAAACCCACCTTTTAAAACTGGCATATTCAATATCTTAATTTTTCTAAACGGATTGTTGTTTTTAAGTCTTTGTTTTTAAGTCTTGTATTACTGTTTGATCTTCTTTGTTGCTTGTTTTTAATTATCATCTGTAAGGTGTCCTTGAGAGCTTTGAAAGGCACCCATAAATAAAATGCATTATTATTATTATTATTATTATTAGTATGTATTCAGGGGTAAGGATCAAATGCCAGTGTAAAAACTAGGGGTGCACCGAATGGGTAATTCTTGGCCGAAACCGATACCGAAAGTAGGAAACGGTTGGCCGAAAACCGAATGCCGAAAGGCCGAAAATGATTAATAGAAATATATATATCTATATATATATATATATAAAATGTATACATTTTTTACCAATGTTGTTCAGCTACCTGATTATGGAAAAATAAATGATTATGGCAAAACTTAACTTAAATAATAATCACTATTATGGGTCCATAAAACATTTATTCAGCACTTTTGAATGCATACAGTACATTAATTCCAAGTCAAGTGCATTTTCTCTGTAGGATAACTACAACAAAGTGCATTCAGATCAAAGCCAAGGTGCTTGAAAACTACATAAACATCTAGGCCAGTAGGCCTACAACAAAATAGTGTAAATAAAGACTGTAACAGCCAGGCCTTCAACAACAACAAATGCACCTATAAGTGCATGCTAACAAATGTGCAAACTGGATAAATCCACATGAATGTAACTATTTACAAATGAAATTACAATTGAATTTCAAGAATCTGTAAATAAGTAGTAAACATTGTATAAAGATACATACAGTGAAAACTGGATACAAAATCCACAATCAATTACAAATTAAATTACAATTTCAAGAATCTGCAAATAAGGTGGTCTGTCCTCATGAGCAATGTAAACAACATTGTATCATTTAGATACCGAAAGTACAATATATTGAACACTGTGCTGCTGTCATTTCCCCCTAATGATAACCTGAGATGGTGAATTATAACTCACAATGAAAATTGTTCAGGAAAGTGGGTATAGAGTAGACATGTAGAAATAGATAAGCTTATGATAAGCCAGCCTTGTCTACTTATTAAGGAAAAGTGGGAGGTTATTTTTAATGAACGTTAGCTTCTCTGCTTTATCAGCCATAAGTCTGTTCCTCTTCTCATCAAGCACATGAGAGGCAGCGCTGAACAGTCTCTCGCTGTCAGTGCTTGTGATTTGATCATACTCCGCATATTTGTCCGGGTGTTTTGATTTCAAGTGGTGGAGTAATCCCGAAGTGGTGAAAGTCTTTGCAGTTACA
>NC_136901.1:89179059-89248827 GCF_949606895.1 Notothenia rossii
GGATAAAGACATGATTAAGGATTTTGGTGAATGTGTGTGGCCTGCAGAGCTGCTGCATACCTGCCGGCTGCACGCAGGTACTCTTAAATCTTCCTCTAACATCGACCTTCTGTCCAAACAACTGTGGATACGGTGCCATGTGAATCACGCTGACTCAGTTCGGAGGCTGTGTGAGTTTTTGGTTCAGACTTTTGAATGGCAGATCACAGAAGGCAATACTTGTTTCAAGTTGTAGGGCAAACACAAGCATTTGAGGAATAGTTTCTGTGTGAGAAGAAGGAAGGGGAAATTCCAAAAGCTCTCAGTCTTTAAAGTGACCAAACGTACAGCCGCAGAATACTCTTCTGACGGATCCACCAGAGACAGCCAGTAGTCGGAAAT
The DNA here is from genome assembly GCF_949606895.1 of Notothenia rossii. Classification (NCBI taxonomy): domain Eukaryota; kingdom Metazoa; phylum Chordata; class Actinopteri; order Perciformes; family Nototheniidae; genus Notothenia; species Notothenia rossii. Next base: position 89,179,441 of record NC_136901.1, read on the forward strand.
GAAAACTGTGTCACACCACAAAAAAAATTCCTAGCGGGTTTATCCCTTCACGACATGAACAACGCCTGAAAGCGAAACCCACAACTGCTGGCCATTCGTCTCGCATAACTCTGTCAGTTCCTCACTGCGGATGGCTGAGGACGAGGAGGAAAATCAGGAGGGAAAAAAGAGTCCCGCAGACATACAGGGAATCAAATGGCTCACATGGTAATGCTCCCTGTGAGCTGTCAACAAGATATGAAACTCTACGCCTCATGAACTCTCCGGTCCTCCAGAGAGCTCCATTTTCTGGCCCTGCTACCGTATCCCGTTGCCACCGCCGGGAATTCACCTCCAGATAATTCAGAGAGGCCTCACCTTGACGCAGTGGGCGAGCGGGTGAGCAGACACTGGGAATAAGGTTTCCATCAGCTGCAAGCCACCTGTCTGAGCCGTGAGATCACACACAGGCGCTGGAAAATACCTGCGAGGAATGAAGCAGTTTGTCAGGAGCTGTAGGGTTTACTGACTGACGTATTGCTGTTGTCACGGGGGAACTCAAAACGTGCAACCCCCACATTGGGGTTCTTGGAGTGACAATTGGTCCTTTATACCTAAAAGTCCCAATTGATGATTCTGAGTGAGCCTTTTTTAATAGTTTAAAAAAGTATGCCAAGGACAACTTTATTTCTATTTAAATAACAGTGACTGAAATGATTATATGTCATGTACAAGATGTAACTCTCTGCAGCTCTAATGGGCTTTTTATGTTCTAAATATTAACCATTATTCAAAAAAGCAGTAGGCAAGAAAGCCCAGATTAACCCACTTTATTTGATAGATAAATCACCTAATTGTTTAAAAGAATTTGAACATATTATTACATATTATAGACCACATGTGTCAAACTCAAGGCCCGGGGGCCAAATCAGGCCCTTGGTGGATTTAATTTCGGCCAGCAGGATAATTTCTAATTTCTATTAGATCTGGCCCGCAAGTATATTGCACGCACACCTTCACTCCATCCTGAGGGTCTCCTCAGCTCAGAGCCTGAGCCCAAACATTGATGACCTTGCACCCGAGATGAGATGCCAAGTATCTGAACTAGCATCACAGAGCAGCAACCTGAGTTTAATGGATGTTTCCTTCTACACCTTTTCTCTCACGTCAACAGGGCATGTCTGGTTTTCTCTTTGAGGGAAATAGTTTTGTTGAAGCTGTTGTTGGCCTGTGGGAAAATGTAATCATAAGAAATGACTCTGGAAAAGCTGCAGATAGAGCCATAAGAAATGAATGCAACTGATTATTTAATGTTTAATGTTGTTTTTACAGGCAATAATTTAAGCTTTGTTAGTTCCAGGTTTAATATGTGCAATAAGTTCATTTAAAAAAGCTCTGCAATAAGCATTGAACCAGTCCAGCCCTCGACTAGTACCCATTTTTTAATGTTGGCCCACTGTGTATTTGAGTTTGACACCCTTGATAGACGATGGAGCCCAAACCAGCGCTTACACTAGGTGCATCTCACTTCGGTTCCGGAGCGTCACGTGAAGCGACGTCCGTTTGTGATGACGCCGCACAGCTGATCGTCTGACAGCAGCCAGATCAGTGCATGCGCTGCATCGTCCAATCAGTGAGTGATACACAGTAAGGGGGCGGGGCAAGTGTCTGAGGATTTCACCAGAGGATGGTCTGGTAGTTCCTCGATTATCGCTCCTCCGTTATCACTCCTCGATGCTCGGTCCTCCGGCAAAAATAAGGCCACTGGGACGCTACACAAGATGGCGCAGACAAATCAACTTGCGGTGATACCGAGCCTGAGGAGCGAGGAAATGAAAAATAACCGAAGTGAGACGCATCCAAAGATCCAAATTCATGCTAACGTTCCTCCATACCTGCAAATAAGTTCTTTATCAATTTATTTTCAAGAATACTTGGTTGTACTGTGAATACTTTTATCTATTTAAATCTAGGAGAGTTGTTTACTTTTTGCGAGTTATGCATTTTTTTGTATGGATCCTCTGCAGGGAAACTGAGATGTCACAGCAGCTTTATAGGTGTACAGTGTAACGTTAACATGTGCACCACTAGATTAAATATATCTACAGTAAAAAATAGAAAAAAACACGTACACCATATATAAACACCAACTGGTGAAATGCTCTAAATGAAGTAAGGAGATACTGTAGGTAAAAACAAAATGTCTGCAGAGAGCAGCAACAACAGCTCAAATACAGTCATTGCACTTACCACCAAACCAATGAAACCCATTTCAAACACTTGATGATGTTTTATAAACACGGCACATTGCTTCTCATTCAGCAAGTCGTCTTATCTGAGTTCCTTAAAAGCGTCTCTCTGAGGAAACAGAATCAACAATAAACTCCACATTCCGGCGTGTCTACAGCTGCTGTTGTGTAATAATTTATCCGTATCTGAAACGCACTCTAACACAACAAATGTAACCGCTCGGAGTCCTCCTGGCACCGTCTGGCTTTCAGAGTATATAACAACATTTGAGGTAAAAAAGATGACTTCACGTGTTGAGGTGCCTGTCACTGCCGTCAGTGTTATGCATGGCAGAGGAAGTGAGAGGTCTGACAGATGTGGAGAGCCCAGAACCACAAGCTTTAAAACCGAGTCGTATTACTCACACAGTCAGAGATCACTGGGTTTAAAACGCAGAATGGGAAAAGGCTTTGTTTTTATTTTTGCTGCTAATCAGTGCACCGGGATAAGCCCTATCTTTGAATTCCAAGTGAAACAGGAAGACATGATTAGGTTTCAAAGGAAGTGAGTGGAAATGTGTGGTCACCAAAACCAATCTGCAGCGGCCAGCTTTGACCATGGAGCGAACCGATCGAGAGCGTTTCAATAAACCACATCTCATGTATTAAAATAGTGACATGCAGTTAATGTCTCTTGCTGGGGTTTCCTGATATTTACCTCGTTATTTTATTGAGACAAATAAAATATTCCGAGGACCAGACAAAGCTCAGTTTCTACATAAAGGCAGAAACACGTCTTATTATCAGTTGTTCCACAATAATAGCGTAGAAACAGCTTTTACTATACATGTGGGTCCACCCAGAGCGCTCATATACGTAGGAGGCCTCATGCCACAGGAAACGGTGTTTGAATGAAAACAGCAATGCTTCCTTTATCTGGCTGAGATTTCATCGCACAGTACCAGGAAAATACATAAGAAGAAGATTGCAATCACACAATATGCTATACATCCACCACATGTCTCCCTTTTGGCATGTTTATTTGCAAAGTAGAAGAGCAATAAAACATTTTCTGTCTCTGCAGATAATGGCCCAGCAAGCGTTGTTGAATATCAATGTAGAACAAAGTATGTGTTATGTATTGCTTAAAGGTGGGGTAGGTCATTTTGGAGAAACCAGCTCGAGTACGAATTTGAAAATACACAACCGGAAAAAGTCTGCCACTTCCTTACAGAGCCCCTCCTCCAGCACACACGAACGCGCACATGACCAATGAGGGCACGAGATAAGTTTGTGCACAGAAGGAAGGCTGACAGGCAGGTAGGCCATCCAGTTATTTTAGCCGGGTCGGCTCAGATGATTGGTTGTGCTTTTTGTGCTACGGCTTCCACAGATGACATTTTTTAATGGATTTATTGTCAAAGCATTTAATGTATTCATTCCTATCGGGATGTTAAGAGCATTCCATGGAATATAACAAAAAGTGTATCTCGAGCCGGTTCCTCAAACTCACCTTTAAGGTCAGTTGCGTAACATTATACATTGAATTGAATGTTCTGATTTCTCGACTTTGGTTGCTTTACCTGAGTCTCCCTATCAGAAGCAGTTGGGTTTCAGTATCTTTCTCGAGTACATTGCAAGAGGAAGCAGGGGTCAAACCACCAACCCTTCAGTCAATATATGTTGTGAATGAATGAAGATGATGCTTCATCTGGTTCATAAGTGAGTCATCTCCTGGACCTTAATCCAGATGAGCAGTACAGTTGATCATTTATGTCAAAATGGAAATTAGATTGTAGCTATATCAGATACAATATATGTAATGTGCCTGTCCCTGCTCAATAAAGAAAAAGTTAATCCGACTTAGGGATGTTGTTGAACAAAATAAACATCAAAACCAATCTGAAAAATGTATTTTACCTTAAATGAGACAAACTACAAACTGATAGGAAAATTGGGCTAGAAAATCCAACCAGTGTCAGCCCACATGGTATATAGAGTGCTTTAAAGAAACTAAGAATCAATATTTAATTCTAGAAATAATAATATAAAAACAGTGTGAAAGCGGTCGCTCGTAGTGATCAACATATGGAAAGGAACACCTAAATATTCCCTCAGCTTTAAAGAGCTTGAGTATGTTATAGTATAGTATATCATAGTATAGTATGTAGAATAGAATTGGGAGGGATGAAACCCTTGTTAATGGTCACACATGCAGAGCACACAGCACACACAGTGACATGTGTTCTCTGCTTTTAACCCATCCTAGCACCAGGAGTCTAGCACTAGGAGCAGTGGGCAGCTATTGCACAGCGCCCGGGGAGCAATGGGAGTGAGGGGGGAAGGGGGGTGTCCGGTGCCTTGCTCAAGGGCAGCACAGCAGGGCAGGAGTTGAACTGGGACCTCTCCAAGTAGCAGTCCATATTTTAGGTCTGGTCGGGGACTTGAACCGGGGACCCTACAGCTCACAGTCCACGCCCCTACTGACTGAGCCACTGCAGTATATCATAGTATATTAGTAAAGCTTTGTTTATAGCTGGTTGGCCCTCAACTCTATTATTTTGGTCCGCTCTCACTGCTTTCAGTCGTTGTTGGCTAAGGAAGGCAGCGGTTTTCTGTAAAAAAGTTCTAAAAACTCACTATACACCACTTGCTCAGCAGCAAAAAACAGACAGACACAGTTAGAGACTATAACTGCTGAACATGTGCAGCATTTATCAGCTAAAAAGCCAGATATTTCCCTCTGGAAAGAAAACAGAGATACAAAGAGAGAATATTGGACTTACATCCATCAGGTGGACACGAACTGAACTCTGAATGAATGATGATGTTGCTCTGGATGTCTTAAAAAGACACTGTTTCATTTCAAATGTGATCATAGGTGAAGGCTGTTATTACAGCTTGTTTCCACTCACTGCAAGTGGCCAGAAAAGAATCAGTTTTAATAACACCAAATGTCCATTGGAGTACATGATCTAGAAAAAAAACCTTTCTCACGACCTGCTGGCTGCGTTGGTCTCAGCTCTCGCTTTGGTTTCTGTTGTGTCAATCAAAAACTACAGAAGTAATAATAAAGACTAAAAACCTTAATCTGATGGGCAGATATTAGGAATTGACCCGTATTACAACACACTTAACGGGAAGAAGGATTTAACTGCATTGAGAGGATATTAAACTGTAGGGTTTAGTGGCCGTTGTGGTTGAAGGGAAATGAAGAAGCAGACAGCGAGACCCTCTCAAGCACAAACACTCTTTTATATAAGTCCGTATGTCCCGGCGTCTTTAATGAAGCTTAATTATAGAGTCGAAGCTGCTTCAGCGTGGTGGACATCATCCCAACTTTCTGCGGTTTGGGACATGTTTCCAGCAGAGGACGAAGTTATCTGATTTACCATCAACAGTCTGCTGTACCTGAGAGGGCGTCTGCCAGACAGAAGAAAGGAAATGTATCTGAAGTGTGTGATGGTTGAACGCCTTTCCTGCCAAATAGAGAAAACACTTTTCCTGACGTGACTCCCGAGAGGTACTTTCAGACTGCTTTGTCGGTAGGGATAAAAATGCAGATTCACAAAACATCTTTCAAAGTCTCCATTGTCGAAACGAAGGACTTGGATCCCATTTTCCAGCCGGTGCGGGTTGTGTTTAACCCAACATGTCTGAGGGTAATTGCTGAGATTGAAAAACAGTCGATCTTTTCATTCTCTCCATGTGAAAGTGGTGTTTCCACGTCTGATTCTGCACCCCGTGACACGAGCACTCAGAACAAACATTTATCTCAGATGTTAGCGTTGTTTACAAACTCGCAGTGACTGATGGGAAGTGAGGAACCATCAGTCCAACACCCCGCTCATTATGCCGGGACATGGGGCACGTTTTCACATGCAGAACATTTTTAGATTCGCCAAAATTACTTCATAATTGTTCTCATGTCATATTGAAGCATATCAAGGTCTGACCAGAACCAATCGCTGACGTCAGTGCTGACCAAAGTCAAGGCATTCTGAGATTTTGTAACAACACAGACAAAAAAAACAAATTATCCTTTACCAGAAGTTTCAAACAACATGCTTTTATTTTGTAGGGTTAGAACGTCAAGGCCGCAAGCATTTATTTACAGCATGGGAATTCCAACCAAAGATTTAATGTGACATGTCATGCATTGAAGAGGCCTTATTATGATTTTGGGTAGCTTTTCCCTTTCCTGTAGTGTGCTTATAGGTTTATGTGCATGTCAATGGTCTGCAAAGGCTAAAATCCCTCCATTGGACTCCTTTGTTTACTCCAGGAACATAGTGACATCACTGAGTAACACTCACGTTTTTATTGGCTAGCGTTCCAACAGATTGTACGTGATAGGCTAAGGGGCGGGACATCTCTAAGAGCTTGATCAATCACAACAGATCCGGCCAGCTAACCAATCAGAGCAGACTGGGCTCTGGTTTCAGACAGAGGGTGAAAATAGGTGCTGCAGTACAGGCAGTATGAGAAGAATAAAGAGCTTTTTGAACATTAAAGCATGGAGACATGTAGAGACACTACATACTGATATACGCCTGAACATCAGCAGGAGAGGACTCTTTAAAGTAGAGACACTACATACTGATATACACCTGAACATCAGCAGGAGAGGACTCTTTAAAGTAGAGACACTACATACTGATATACACCTGAACATCAGCAGGAGAGGACTCTTTAAAGTAGAGACACTACATACTGATATACACCTGAACATCAGCAGGAGAGGACTCTTTAAAGTAGAGACACTACATACTGATATACACCTGAACAGCAGCAGGAGAGGACTCTTTAAAGTAGAGACACTACATACTGATATACACCTGAACATCAGCAGGAGAGGACTCTTTAAAGTAGAGACACTACATACTGATATACACCTGAACATCAGCAGGAGAGGACTCTTTAAAGTAGAGACACTACATACTGATATACACCTGAACATCAGCAGGAGAGGACTCTTTAAAGTAGAGACACTACATACTGATATACACCTGAACAAAACTTTCTGTACCACTTTACAATAAGACTACCCTTATAAAGGATTGATAAAGGGTTTATAATTAGGTGATGGATTAGGTTGTAAACACTTTATTAATCATTAAGGACCATTTATAAACCAGTTCTAACATCAACACAGGCTCACTATTTTGGTTGTGTAAGGCTTCGTAAGTGAACAGTAGGTTTTTGAAGTTGATACAGGATTGAACAGGGAGCCAGTGGAGTTGGATGGGGGTGATGTGTTCTGAGGCCTTGCTGCTGGTGATGATCGGGCTGCAGAGTTTTTGAGATTTGTAGTTTATTGTAGGGCAGCTCAATTAATCGTATTTTAATCGCAATTACGATTATGGCTTGCAACGATTACGAAAACAACGTAATCGAAATAAAACGATAATTTTTTTATTAATATTATTACTTTTTTTTTTTGGTTTTGCAAATAATTTTTTTTTATTATTGGTTTTTCAGTTGAATTGTACTTAAAGTTTAGGGTAATCAACTGTTAAAAACATACTGTTCAAATTTTTTTCTCCAATAAATTGATGTTTTCAAAGTAAATGGATAATCGTTTTTAATAATCGTGATATAAATTATTGACCCAAATAATCGAGATTATGATTTTTGCCGTAATCGAGCAGCCCTAGTTTATTGATGAGCTTGGTGGGTATGCCTGAGAGGATGGCGTTACAGTCGTAAATGCGGGACGTGACAAATGCATTGACCAGGACTTGATTGAGAAAGGGATGGGCAAGCAACCGGTCACAGTTGCCCTGTTTACCTCATGTCTTATAAAAGCTTATTAATGACTTATGAAGTATTCACAACCTAATTAATAAAATAATTACAAACTATTCGTAAACCCTTTATACGGGTAGTCGTAATGTAAAGTGTTACCAAACTTTCCGCCAAATGGTCAAAACAACCTTAGCAGCAAAAATCATTTCTTAGTGAATGTATTTGTTTCTATGTACAGTGCGTGTAAGTGAATACTTTAGGAATTAATAGCATTAGTATGCCTTGACTAAAGGGCACTGTAGTACTTTTTTCCACCTCTGTTAGTGATTTTCAGGAAATGCAATAGCATCCATATATCTTTGTATATGACAACTAAATATACAGTAATTACTGTTTTTCATATGTGGTGACTTCATAGCCTGCTATAAAACTGCTTCAGTAAGGACGTACAAACATGAGTCATATATTCCTTCACATATTGTGCCACCATGTGATTTACATTGAATGCTTCAACCACCCAATGTTTCATCATCTAAACAAGAAGCCTACACAAAGCATAATATGTAGCCTGTGTGGATGATTTTTGTAGAAATAGAATAAGTTGTGAACATTTGGGAAATCTTATAGTTGTCTATAAGATTTTTACCTGACATTTATTGATCATAATTCATTTACATTATCACAGACAATTTGAAGGAATTGTACGACACATCTGAACACTGATTACTACGTTTGTGGGGTACATTTGCTGACTCACTGACACCTGATCTGCTTACATAACTGCCAGTGGTTTTGTATAATTCTTTTTGTGTTGTAAAACTAATCAACTAAAGAATCCAGTCTTCTAGCCAATACTGAAAAATGATACTCACGCTCTACCAGCTCCTGAATTCTCTTTTTACCACAAGTCGGTGTGAGCGGACCGCGACTCTGGTCAGGACGGGGTACCAAATATTTCAAAGAGCGTTTCAGAAGTGTACAGCCCTGATACCTTTGTTAGTTTCTTCGGAGCCCAGTTGTTGTCTTTGGCTTGTTCAGAATAAATATTTCTATTCCTGTGTTGTGTTAGAAAATGATGTGTACGCACGGTTCCTATCGCAGACTAAATACAGTCTTTTGATGGGTTTTTTTTTTCCCTTTACAGTAAGTCATTTGTGTGGGTTTTGCTCTCTCTTTGTACGTGTGGGTGAAATGCAACACTTACATCACGTTTTTCATTGCTGTTTTTTGTCTACCATCACTTATTTGCCGCCACCGTGAAATTGCCCGGCTATAAACAGCATTGCTCTGAGCGTGCAGAGGCTCGTGGCATTTCAGGGACGAAGGGACTGCTTCACAACAAAACATCAGTGCAGGAATGTGATCTTTTTTGATTACTTTCTTGATCCATTTATCTGCTTCACAAAGGCGTTCTTGTTCGGTCACATTCGAGGCGAGTTCAAGATGAGAAAAAAGTGTTTTCTCCACGTCATTAGCAGCTGATTTAGACCAGTTTTATCTACATGGAGTCACTGGTGTGCATCTGATAGTGTGCTTGATTGTAAGCGTGATTCTCGGAGAAAAACTGGTGGTCTGCAGCGACAGAAAAGCCAAATGATTTGTGGCCTGAGCAGAGACCCAGAAATCAGATGTTTTTCTCCTTCACAAGATGCTCGTCACACAGTTAGAAAACTCTGCAAGTCAACCGAAAAATGGCTTCCATTCCTTACAGAAGCCAAGAAGGTCTGCTAGCCTAAAAAAAAATGCTAACATGACAATTGTTGGATAGCTCAATTAGCCGTAAAGGCAATTAGGGTGAAGTTGGTTGAAGATAATGGCAGAGCATCATATCTATGCATGTGAGGCTCATTTAAGGGAGATGGGAGTAATATAATCCGAGTGTTTGCAGCGATGGGCCTCTTCTTGATCTGTTTTCCATCGGTTTCAGAGGGATGTTCGGTCAACAGGCGGATTTGGAGCGAGAATGTCATTTCAGACGACAGCATCTGGACCGAGAGAAAGTTGTACCGCTGCCACGAGGAGAAGTTCGCTCGGATCTTTACGGCGGACATGTGATGCAGTGGAATCGTAAACACTTATATAGACCGTCAGGAACCAAGATCTGCAGTCAATCAGAGTCCAGCTGCCAAACATGCAGTCAGATCCTCACCTTCTTCCAGAAAAGACAGCTTTTAAGGGTTTTTCACTTCCTTTTGGGTTTTTTTTCCTCTGCTTTCTGCCACGGACAGGCGAGACGGTGTGAGATCCTGTCCGCAGCCTCTGGTTTAGCTCATATAATTTAGTAAACCTCTGAGGCTGCCTCTGGCTTTCGACATGTGAGAGTTGCACGGCCATGACCACCAGAATAATCTCTTACTCTCCTCTAAAGACTGCAGTCTAGGGGAGTGATTGCAATGCAAGTCCTTGAACAACAATGGTATCTTTAAGTTTTATGAATGCATGGCGCCATCGTGCTTTAAAATCATCTTTACCTAGCAGGCGAATGCCAAGCACAAACAACCAAAAGCCAAACGTTAGCATCCATTATTCATATTTATACAAAATTGGGATATTTTAGGTAAAATAAAGAGTTGTTTTCAAACATTAGAGGGGTCAGCCGCCTGCTACCACTCAGTCTTCAGTGATTTGGCAGCAAATCGGCCGTGTGTTTCTGCAGAAGTCTCCCTCATCGGGGCTCGAACTCCAAATCTGCTCCGGAGGTTGTGGCCTCTTTGGAATGAATCCACAAACACTCAACCTCCAACCGCTCTCTCTCTCTCACTTGCTGTCATACACACTGCTGTTTTCTTTCTTTAATTCCCTCACTCTTTCTCTCGATCGGGAACACTTCCTGCCTCCCTGTTTGCTTCACCCCTAAATTCAGAAGAGGGGAACTCCCTTTCTGCCGGCTCAATGCACACTGCAGCTAGAAAGATATGTCCTCTAGATGTGATGTTTTTGTTCAGTTTCACCAACAACACGCTTGCTGTTGTTTTATTATTTTTAAATACACCCTCTGTCTGAAACCAGAGCCCAGTCTGCTCTGATTGGTTAGCTGGCCAGCTCTGTTGTGATTGGTCAACCGCTTAGAGATGTACCGCCCCTAAGCCTATCACTTACAGCGTGTTGGAGCGCTAGCCAATATAAGTGCAAGTGTTATATAATGATGTCACTATGCTATTGAAGTAAACTAATGAGTCCAATAGAGGGGGGGGGAGGCTTCTTTAAACTGAACACAGAGAGAATTATATAAATGTGTGGTTTTTGGGTTTGGGTTTGGGTAGGGGGCTTTTCTTATTTCTTGGTGAACAACAATTTATAAATCTGGGTTAACACGCCCCTCCAGATAATGTGGTTTGCAGATATGTTAGGTGAGCAATGGTGTTTTAGGGCGTCTGTATAGTTTGAATTGTAGCTCACTGTGACTCCCAGAAGTCATTGCAACTGTCCAGTGTTTGCCAAGAAACATTCACATATCTCAATAACAACGGAGAGAAATATAAATACCTTAATTCCCTCAATTCAGTCCAAACTAAAAGACCATTATAATCCCAACCACGTCGTCTTTCTTTAATGATTGGATCACAGATGAATAGAGCTTAAAGGCCAAGTATAAATACAACCGGGGCAAATTAGGCTGGTGATTAAACTCTCATGTTAGGAGCCGCCTCGGGGGAGCACTCCGAGAGGCACGGGGGCCACAAATTGGTCAAGTGTAAATCGATGCGTTCACATAAGCCACATATGTCATCACTGAGCTCCGACCAAAACATTACGTCTCCAACCACAACGGCAGCACTCCCCGAACAGCGAAACCGCACATTCTTTAACCAAACTGTTTCAAACAAGTGAGAAAAACAAAAGGTTTGGAGGCTTGACATCTTGTTACACTTAAGTTGCTCATGTGTTTCAGCTAATAGAAGGGAAGAGAGTAGCGAAATGAGGAAATGTCCAAACAATGCGAACAGGGCTTTATGTATTTAAAGCACCTCCTCCCAAAACCTCTCACAAACATCTCCACCTTCTTCCAGTGTAATTTATCGGCAGCTTTAATGGGTTTCAGTGCTGCACATGTGTGGCTCGTGCATTCTGGTTTATATTGTGTATGTGGGGGCGCTCCCTCGTGCCTGTCTGGAGGACGTCTGCAGTGAGAGGTCACTCGTGCACACGTTCATTTCTCAGCGTCCTTACGAGGTGAAAACAGATGCTTACCCCTCGCCGAGAGAGCAGGCGCTGTTGCATCATGACTAAACGCACCGAAGCCAAGATTTTGATGAATGCAGCGAGGCTTTGGGGGGGGGTCGGCCCCCTGCAGCGGCTCTCCTGATTATGGAGTGAAATGTCAGGCATGAGCGAGGGAATTTTAATTAAAGAGCTCTTTTCCAAAATACTGTTCATTTATTTTGAAATGCTTGGAGTCACTTGTAATTAATCTTCCTAGATGAGAAATGTTAAGCTCTTGTTTTGTTAAGCGATTGCTTACGTCTCTGATTATCCTAATAAAAGTGCCAAAATGTTTTTATTTTGTGCTCCGAATCATTTCGCAAGCTGTCATTTTAAAGACTAAGGATTTAGTCATTTCTGTATTCAGATCATCCACCTCAATAAAAGTACCAGTACAACTCTGTAAAATACTCCATTATAAGCTCTGCATTACTTCAGAAGTAGTCAAGAAGTATTATCAGGTTCAATTATGAAGGTAAAAGTACTTATTCTGCAGAACAAAAGGCGCGTTCACACCAAGTACTTTTCCCACAAAGGTTCCTGAGAACTACGATTTAGTTGCGTTCACACCAAAAAGTCCCAGGAACCAAATTAGTTCTAGAGAACCTTTTTTACCCCCTTTTCAGTCCCTGCTAGAGAGCAGGGACTTTCGTGGGAGAAAAAGGTTCCTGTGTCTGATTGGCTGGGCGGAATGCAAACCACGCCCCGTCAAACTCCCAAAAACTTTTGTGAAGCCGCCATTTTATTATCCTCGCATTGCATTATTAGCATTAGCATTAGCCCAACGTAGAGAGACTAAGTTATGAGAACACAAAATAAAACATGGGAGCTGTGGAGATGAGGAGGTTTCGGCGTTCTGGCCGTTTACTTGGAAGTAACTCCGGGGACTTCCGGCCGGGGACTTCGGGCGGCAGTATACGCCGTGAAGTTGGCGGCCTGCCAGTAAATCCAAAGCAGAAGAACAAGTGACGTCAGCGGCTTCATTTGCCTAATCCAACCCCAGGAACTAATTTCCGGTGTGAACGCGATCTGTACTTAGTTCATCAGAACTAAAGAGTTCTCAGGAACCTTTGTGGGAAAAGTACTTGGTGTGAACGCGCCTAAAGGCTCCTGTGGATGATACATCTGGAGGCGTGTGGCGCAGTGGATAGAGCCTTGGTGTTCGGATCAGGGGGTCACAGGTTCAAACCCCACTGCAGTCAGCATGTCGTTGTGTCCCTGAGACACTTCACCCCAAATTGCTCCTGTGGGGATTGTCCACAGTATTGAGTATGTAAGTCGCTTTGGATAAAAGCGTCTAACAAGCGACATGTAATGTAACATATTAGTATATAGGACACCAAAATCCCCCCAATTTGACTGTGATATAGCAACAAAATGATGTATCCCATTTATATACTTAGACACAAATTAGTATTGTCTAACCATCTGTCTTAATATTCCCAACGGGGAATTTTGCTCATGAAACACCAAAGGGTTCAGAACAAAGTTTAAAAGCATAGTAACACAAAGAATAATAGCTCTGTTTGATCAATCAGGACAAGGATTCAGCTAAAATAAAATGTATTTATATGAAAATGTCCAAAACCTTTACTTTGAAATATGAAAGACTACATTTAACTATCTGAACTTTTAACAACACAACATCAATCAGCAGCGTGTCAGAATTAGCGTGTGGCACCGTTCCTGTGAAAGCGACCTCAGCGTGTTCAGGGAAATGTCAGAACTTTAAAACCCTCGCGCGGAGAAATCCTCGAGTCCAACGTGTCTAACGGCGTCCAAGAGCAGCGATGCGCGACTCGTGTGAGGATGATTTCACAAAGCGCACCGTGATGAGAGCCAGACTGTGAAACGGTTTCTGAACGACTCTGTGAGGTGAAGCAGACCCAGAGACCAGAACATATTACATGATTACACTAAAGTGAAGAAAGAGAAAGGGGAACTTTTACAGCACAAACTGAAACTGACTTCACTTTCCACGTGCAACCATGCCTGAAACCAAAAAGTTACATATACAATCAGGAATTGAATCAGCTCTCCAAGTTTAAATATATCCTTTTTTTCTTTTCAAACAGGGGTGTCCAAACTACGGCCCGGGGGCCAAATGCAGGCCATTTTGAATCGACCCTCAGCAAATTCAAAAAGTATAATGGTATGCGGCCCACAAATGAAACTTGAGCTTGTCCTTCTTAAATATACCTGTAAACATATATTACACAGTAGTGTTCATGTGATAATAAGCCCACTTTTAGTCAATTACAATTGAAAATATGTTCTAACAAATCTAAGTTGATAAGAAAAAGGCCCAATAACTTATTTACATAACAACGTTGAAATAAACCCTTCCTATTTCCTCTTATTATATGAATCTAAGGCTTCTGTTTTAAGGAATGAACTGCTTACAAAATGAATGAAACCTCTCCGGAGAGCTGTGATGTAGGCTGCAGCATACCTTACTTATATTCGATTCATTTAGCTAACTCCTAACTCAAGTTATGAGCAACAAACCTCTCCTCTAGTGAGTGGCCCAGCCCTTAGAATACGTTTCTGTATGTGGCCTTCGGTGAAAAAGGTTTGGAAACCCCTGCTTTAAAACATACATAGCATGGTGTAAATGTTACTGCGACTGGCTTTTGTCCTGTAAATCACTTTATAACAATGGCCCCCTGGGGTGAGAGCGTGTTAGCAGAGTTCAGATATTAGATTTAGAAAGTAGCAGCACAGTTATCAGATCAGATTTATGTTGCAGTCCCAAAGCAGTGATGTCATTAAAACTAGGAGCATGTAGCTCGCCATAACTGTGTGATAAAGAGTTCCCCAGAAGATTTATTCAAACTTAATATTATATAGCTGCACTTAGAAGTTACGCTGCATCTGAAAAGAAGCAATACAAATGTTCCTCATATGAAAGGGATTGTTTTTGATTAAAATGTTTTTTTTAAATGCACTTATTTAAATAAAAGTAAGTAATGTTAGACTGTTTTTGTGAAGTTTATACTACACAAATAGCCGTGCAAATAAGTAAGTGTTGATAAAACTCAGGAGTGTCGGTTGCTGATTATTAATCACAGCCATTTAGGAGACTAAAAAAACAAAGGCTTCCAGTTGTAGACTCTGTGTGTTGCAGAGTTCTTTTGTGGCAAATGCTAAAAATTTCCACCAAGTTTTATAAAAACCAGGCCAGTAGGTTTTCTGTAAAGATGCTGACTAAGCCAGAAAACATGACTTCATTGATAAACAAATTATTGTACATGTGTTTGCATTTCATTGACACATCTTCAGGTTAAAAATTCAATGCAACCATAATTTTCCACCACAACTTGCTTGGATTTTTTTTAGGTCTATAAATGCGTCATCATATGATTAAACCCTACTGCACTCACAGGTTAGTTAGCAGCGTGCTAATAGTCAGTTGGTGTTTCTCAATGTCGAGGACACTTGCTTGGTAGCACATGTCTTCCGAGTTCCTTGCTTCAGAAGCGAGGCAAGAATCCTTCCTAGCCTTGGAAAACGAAGAATGGTGGAACAGGCTAACAGGTGTGCGTCCAATGCAAGGCCCCGCCTTAAATGGAGCGCGATTTCCGCCAAAGATTTGGAAATTGGTCCGTGCGCAAAGAATTGTGGGGATTTTAAGACCGCGGAGTCTACACATGTGCAGTCTCGAAATTTCTCGCTACGAAGTACGCCGGCCTCGGTAGAATTCCAAGTATGCTGGACATTGGAACAGTCCTTCGGCGGCACTCGTTGACGTAGCATGCTTGAAATAGAGGCTCTGGGGCAGCCTTCCTCGACATTGAGAAACACCCATGTCACTGGTTCATTGGGTTACACCGCCAAAATAGACTCTTTCAATAAGTGCACAGTAAAAGCTTTGGCTATATGCTGATGACCTTCAGCTTTCCCGATATGTCCTCTTTAGTATATATCCATCTATCTATCTTTGTGTACTCCAAAAGAAGATTTTCTGCAGAGTTTAAATTGTGGGTAATACAGTAAATCTTTGAGGTCTTGTGTCAGGAGGTCTTTCTTTGAGTTTCTAAAATGTTGAAATACTGCGAGAGTCAGGAGAAAAGAGAGTTCAAGGAGTTATTTTTCACTTGATGAACTCAACATTTCCAAACTGAGGCCAAACCAACTGAGTTTCGGTCCCTTATGGAAACAAAAAAAAGACATCAGAATGGTGCCATCATGGCAAAGTGCCTTCTGAGCCTTTGGCATCGTGACATTAAAGCAGAGCGGTGACACAGATTGTTGTGATCGATACACAGCTGGAGAGAAATCAATGATAGTAGAAGTCCAAGCAGTGAAGGTAAATCATCAGTGAAGGCATCCATGCGTGTGGTTCCATTTCAGATCTCCTATAACGGCGCGTAGGACTAAAAAAATAAATGTCCTCACTGAGATTGGAAATAGAAAGTCTTTTGATGTCATTCACCATCACTGCCAACTCCATCTAACCCCATCACTACTAGGATATACAGTAAGAGCAAGAGGACCCACAAGTCTAGAAGTGGTGCTTTTTAGTTTTTGGAGCTTTTATAAGTGACTCATTTTTTCACACCTATAAAACTATTAAAATAACAAACACCTGCTGTGATTTTTGGATTTAATTAACATATTTCCATTTGAGTACCCCGTCTATTTCATGAGGTGGAAATGTTGTGGTGGAGGGGTTTATTGGTTTTCCAACACTTACGCTCCATTAATTAACTGAAAATAGGCTAATTGGGATACTTCAATCTGACTAAAAGCTTTAACCTGCTAAAAATCATTCAAATAAAATCAATGCATTGCTCTCCACTTGAAGTGAGTGATAAAACAGCTTTTAACAATTATTTATAGAAACTTTTTTTCTTCTGATTCATAGTCTAGACATGTCCCATCCATAAAGCAAGACAGCAAAGTCCAAGCTAATTTGTTTTGCTTTTGGGACGATTTTTAAATATTACAGCACTACCTTTTTTTTTTTTCATTAATAGTGAATTAGAACAAGTTGAGTGTGAGAGTTATTGTAAAGGCCCGGACACACCAAGCCGATTTTGTCTGTCGGTGGGCGTCAGGCCGACGATGAGCGTCGACAAGCCCTACTCAGAAATCACTCTGATTGGCTGTTCAGCTAGCGAATCAGTGCATGAGAAGCGAAACGGAAGTGAGGGACCCAAACAAACTATTAAGAAGGCAAATCTGAGATTTCATTTAACTCCAGCTCTCGACACAGATTGGGGAAAGCCCCATGAGCTTCTCGCTGTAGAGTGAACATGGAACGCACACCGAACGTTTGTTTATATCACACAGTCTTTTCTTCTTCTCACGGTTATCACGCAGTCTGTTCTTCTTCTCTCGGTTATCACGCAGTCTGTTCTTCTTCTCTCTGTCATCACGTAGTCTGTTCTTCTTCTCTCGGTTATCACGCAGTCTGTCTTCTGGTTGTTGCCTCTTTGGAATGACGAATACACACTACCGCCGCCTGCTGGTAAGGAGAGTTATTGCCACTCACGCATGTGCAGTTCGTACGTGCTTCTTGGCCGTCGGCTGAAGTCTTTGCGGTGTGTTCCAGTGCGACACATGGCCAAGACGCAGAGGCCCGTGGCGACGCAACAGTCTGGGGTCCGTCTGTGTGAGTTCTTTGGGGTCAGCTTGGTGTGTCTGGGCCTTAAGACCTCTGGCAATCTTAAGACCATGATATGTTGTCATAAATGTTTTAGATTAGATTTGGACTTTTAAAAAGATACTTGTCTTTGTCCAGCTAACGGCTAACATGCCTGACATTATGTTCCCTTGTCATATATTATTGTGATTTAATAGAAAAGGAGCTTGCAAAGTGGAATTGCCAAGCTTGTATGGGCTGTCACAAAAAGCACAGGAAGTTCTCTCACAGTTGATTAAAAAAATATTGTTCTATCTTTGTTCTCCCTAACTGTCTGCAGACTCCTGCTCTTTGTGGAGCAGTTCGCAGTCAATTTTAAAGATTTGCATGGATTTAGTTTGCCACCGCAAGCAAATCTACTCTGTGTTTAGTGGTGTTTTTGTCTTAGTGTTGTATTTATACCCTTTGTTTTTGTTATGTGAGGTAGTTAATGCACTGCTGCATAACCAATTACCCAACTGGGGACAAATTGCAGTTATTGATTGAATATGACTCCATTGAAACAAACACATTTTCACCAACATGTGTGAGCTGACTAGAACTCCCTCAACTCTTGCACTTTTATTAAGAGACTTTAGTTCATTCCCTACCACAGTTTTTTATGCAGAGCTGTCCCCAACCTTAATGCTTTTGGACACCTGCATTTTTCGAAAGTCACATTTATCTCCACTTAAGGCGCTCCATGACAACTTGCATTATCGTTAGCACTGGAATGGATTAAACTAAGTCTGGTTTCAGTGCAGGGGGGTACTGACTGAGTGAAGAACCTTCAGAACAGAACATGTGTTTGGCTCGCTCAGATGAGGTCAGTGTTGCTGCAGACTCTGAAACACACAGAGCCCTCTGGTCAGGAGCTAGCTGAGAGCAATAAATTGAACGAAAACGGAACCAACTCAAAGGGGAAACTATTCATCCCAGCCCCATAACTCTTCCTACTCCTTTCCCCCCTATTATATTTTATGTCCCAGTTTTTTCACACTGATTGCATTAGCAGGCCCCGAAGAGGCCTTGGAAGAACAAAGCCGTCAGAGCTGGAAGCAGAGCCAGGAGGAGGAGGAGGAGTTTCTGAACGGCAACACACAGATACATAAAGAGAAAGGCTCCAGTGTCATCCTGCGAACGACTTCTCAACACACTCTGCCTCTGATGGGCTCTGCTTTATGGCTGTTTTCTTTTCGTTGCAGTTGTCTGTGCGTGTTTGTTCGACCAGGTTTCAAATTAATATCAGTTTTAGGTCTTTTTTTGACTGTCTCTAAATCTCTTAACTTTGTAACTTGTTAAGTGTTGTACAAATAGTGCTAGCAGCAAGAGAAGTGTAAACAGATAACCAGTGGCGTAACAAGGTTGTGATTGGCCCCAGTGCAAATATTGTTTTGGCCCCCCCCCCCCCACCATCGCCCCAAACATAAGCGCACGCTGATGCGATCACACACGCACGGACACACACAAACACTCATAAGCGCCACATTTAGGCTATCATCCATCATTTACACTGATAACTAACATATGATTAATGGTCAACACACTGATGTGGCCTGCTATCTCAAACTTTGAAATTAGTATTTTTCCCAAATCTTGAAAAGAATATCCCAGAAATTGAAATTTGGATAATTTTGTATCATGTGATATTTTTTATTTCTAGCCTAAAATCCTAGGTGATGTCTTTTAGTGTTTTGTTTCAGGTAAACAAAAGATTTTCAGTTAAAAATGATAACAAAAACAGGATAAACAACAATTTATTTTCAATTTTCAGAAATGTTCAAAAATGTTTAATTATCAATAACTAAATAGTTGAAGCTCAAGCCGGTGACGAACAGGGTTGGGGTCAACACTTTGAATTCAACAGAATACATGCACTGCTATGACCGGCCGACCGGGTCACCGCTTTATTTGAAGGGGCACAAACATGATGAAGTAGTGACAAAGTCATGCTTAGTTAATCATGATTACAACACTTAGAATTGCTTTCACTGATCAGTTTTTGGCCTGACACTTTAATTGCAGATCTATATGAAAAAGACATGAACATCATTAATAACTCAGAAGTCATGATGATTGAGATACCTTAGTTGATTTATTAATTAAGGTATTGTTCCTGCATTAAGTCATGCATGAGATGCCATTAATACCTGTACATTACTGATAGTTCATGAGTAGTACATGAATGAATTCATGATGATTCATGCATTAAGTCATGCATGAATTCATGATGATTCATGTACCCTTACCGTAAAGTGTTAACACGCAATACATGTTCAGTGTCTGTTCTTTGTATATTTACTGCAGTTGTTCATGTATACCAGTAGTCTGATACAATATGTACAGTTTGAAAGGGTGTTAAATGAAATTTGGTGATGATTAATGGTTTTTGTGTTAATGTAATAGCAGTTAAAACAGGACTGGTCAAATTTGACCGCGAACACCAAAGTAAGGGGGGGAAACGAAGGCAATAGGAGGGTTAAGTGATTTGTAAATAGGATGTCAGGCAGTGTGTGTTCCCTTGAACTGCAGCAGTAGCTGGTGACCAGATGGACTCTGTAGATTAGATCTTTAAAAAGCTGCAGGGATGCAGAAGAGAGGTCAGTCTTCTGCTTTAGAGGAGTTCAGTTCAGCTGCTGTCCTCCTATGAGTTCACTCTTGTTTACTTCCCATTGTAGTGATGGTGCTGTGATTCATTAAACCTCAGCGCTTCCTTCCCCCCCCCTCTGTGTCGTCATCATGTTGCAGAGTTCATGGACCTTATCGGCATGCTTTGCTGTGAATGAATCATGGAAATGACTGTAATTATCTCTCAACCAGACCCTCTTCATGTTTACAACCTTAAAGCCCGTGTTTTTCCTCATTGCATTCATCCAGAGGAGGGGGAGAGGAAATATCAATATGGCTTGCATCAAGTCAGAGAATAAATTATTCCTGATTGCTTACAGAGAGCAGCCACGCTTGGGGGTATTGTGGGGAGTTAGTGGGGGCTGCGATCCAATGGTGAATCTGACAGTGTACGTGAGGTCATGTGCTACTTAAAGGTGGAAGATGGCTGCTTCTCAATGGGTATTGAACTTTTAATGGGTTTTTTAGGGTACTTCCAAGATCTAAGTATGCTCTATGACCTTGCCTTGTTTGTTTTGTAAGATCCAAGTATGCTCTATTACCTTGCCTTGTTTGTTTATAACTGTAAATTAACAATTGTTACGATGATAAATTAATCATTCTTGACCCTATATCATAGTAGCTTTTGAAATTAGTTAGCTTATACTGTAACTTACTTAAAGCTGCACTTATCAATGTTTTGTAAGAATGGGTCAAATTAATCTGTATATTGTGAAAGACAACCCTTTAGCTTTTATCTCTATGGAGCACTTTATTGGCTTTCAGTTCATTGTTTTGGTTTTTCACCCCCCAGCTGTACAGTTTTGATTCACTCACTGCTTTTACCGATGTTGTTTGCTTATACCTTCGAATTTTGTGAAATTAAGAAGGTACATCAATGTTGATCTTACAGTTTCTTTGGCTATCCCTTAGTGGCCAAAATAAATTGCTTGATTATGGTTTAGCCGGGAAAATAACATAATACATTACATTCCATTTAGCTGACGCTTTTATACAAAGTGACTTACAATAAGTGCATTCGACCAAAAAGATTAAAACTTGAAGAAAACAGAATCTTATAAGTACATCAGGTTTCATAGAGCCAACACATTTAAAGTGCTACTCAACTGGCTTTAGATAAGTCAGTCCTTAGTTAGTATATAAGTGCTTTGTTAGTATATAAGTGCTTTGTTAGTAATTGTATAGTGGAGTGGATAATACTTGTTTAGTAATGTGCATGGAGTACAATGACGTGTAACCCATTTTAACAAACCCTTCAGAGTTTGATTTTGTCTTTTGTCTGGCTCCTTTTATATCCGAGAAAGTTGAGTTGGCAATCTTTTACAATGTTGTAATGATCAGTACCTAGCCTGACACACTTAAAGTAAACGTCTCAAATGTTTGATAAATTGCAATGGGATTCAATTTTGGGATTGAAAATGATTGGTATCTAAATGTGAAGCTGGTGGTGTGCAAACTATGGCTTCAGTCAATGCAATGCAGAATAACATCAAGCTAACTATACAGTGCAGTTAATGTCATTAGAGAACAGGTGTGCTTTTAAAAGAAATCTTCTGGTTTTTTGCCTGAGAAATTAATAGAAGTCATAAAATATCACAGTTGTGCTAAAATAAATTTTATTGCTGTTTCCAAAGCTATAAATGCAAACGCTCAAGAAAACAAAGGATTAAATACTGCTTGGGTAGATCTGAAAATGTACTTTGGGAACGTTTGGCTTGGAACAAAACACTTTCAGTAAAAACACCATGTGTTCCCTTTCTGAACAGCTTAGAGAGTCACATAAATTGAACAATTGGATTGTAATTCTGCCAGAGGAGAGATGTTCACTGTCTGCTTCACCTCACAGATCGAGTGATTATTCAATTCATTTGAAAGCTATGGTATTAAAAAAAATTGCAATATTCCCCAAACCAAATGAAATCCTATAACAATAGCTCATTTGTTATATTTGACAAGCCATCTAGCTCAACAGTGGTTGTGTTTATTTGCTATCCTCCCTCAGTAAACAACATGACATATTTCAAAACGAGAACACATGGAAGTGCATTCAAGTAGACGACCACAAGATGAAATCTATCATTTCATATGTGTTGATGTGTTCACATAAATGGACACGGAATACCGTGCTCATTCATCTGTTTGCAACTTATCAATATTCCAATTACTTGTAAATTAGGGTGGCCCATAAAATTGAAAGTGGGAAAGTCTAAACTCCAACCCCCAGAATTCATTCTATTATTCAAGAAAAACTCTCCTGGTGAATGTTTCTCTCAATCTGACAACATGTACCCCTCCCTCATCGACCTTGAAGTTTAGCCTCAGTTGCAGCACCGTGGCTGCTGGTGTGGCCCAGGTCGATGATGGGGGGGTACATGTCTTCCCTTCAACAGTCAGACTGCTGACAATGAACCCCACGCTGTCCCATACTGCCTACTGTTGTTGTGTGCTGTGCTGAAGCGCAATTATCCTTGCACATTACTGTATTCACTGTATTTATTATTATCCAGTGTTTCCCCTAGGATGGAGTCATAGCAGCGGTGCTAAGGCACGTGGGCCCAGCATAATGTGAGCGCGGAGCGCGTGGAATTTTTTAGTGTGTGCGCGTGCGAAGTGCGCCCCGCCAATTTGTTTCTATGTGTCAGCACAAGAAAAGCTCTTGAGGCCTAGTACCAGGGCCGGTTCTAGACAATTTGCTGCCCTAGGTGAGATTTTAGGCGACATTTTATGTGTAAAGAATAAATGAAAAATATCTACTCAAGACAAATACACTGCAAAAACAGAAACTTATTGACATAGGTAATAGACGTCAAAATGGCTTCAAATGTATTCAGTATTGTATGAACATGTTCGAATTGGGGGGTGGACGTCACATCCTCTAGGGGGGTCCAGTAAAATGCTTCAATCTGGTGCACTTTGAGCACACAATTACTAGAGACCTGATGTAGGGGGTACAACTCTAAAACGCACATATGAAAAAGATCGGTTTACATTTTAATAATCAAATAAGTATGGGAACATAACCAATAACCTACCATAGCCAATAGCAAATAAATGTAGCTTATTTTATTTTGGTTGTTCATTCAAATCTTATTTTACCTAGTTAACATTTATTTATTTATGCATATTTTTGTATCTCTCCAACTTTAAACGATATTTTTGGTTAAGTATACATTGGAATGATTTCAAACCTGTTTTCATTTATCCTAATAATTATAAAGGAGTGCCTTGGAAATATGTGTTTACATAATTTGTGGTCAAAACGTTTGAGACCCACTGAGATAACTTAGACTAAAGTGAACTATCAAAACACTCAGAGAGTCCTTAACCTCACTGAGCCTCTCAGTCTGACAGGAGAGCTCTCCTCCACCCTGGTTGTAGAAACATCTACATCTTATATCCGTTAGCGCAGCTAGCACCAGATTCTAATAACAACAGCGCCGGTACCGGTGCGCCCTCTCCCTTGCTCGCTCTCTCGCTACCACGCTCACACTTTGGCTGTGAGCTGCGGGCGTCTGATAAGCCAACATCCCCCACTTTCATCACTTGCAGCACCCACCGTACAGGGCAAATTAAACGTGTAACCGGGGTGAAAAGGGTGTTACATTTACTTAATTATGAATGTTGTTCCATCAAGGCCGAACATTTGGATGAGCGCCAACGGTCAAAAATGTTTTTTCCCTCCCAGAGCTACCAGCGCAGCGCCCCCCAGATCTGGCGCACTAGGCGACCGCCTGTGTCGCCTGTGCCAGTAACACAAATACTACAAATCTACATAACAAACAATCAAAAATGAAAAAGGGTTCACCACTTATTATTATTTTAAGAAGAAAAAAAAAAGTTTTAAAAAGTTTTTTGTTTTTTTTGGGTACCTCAACTGGCTAGCGCCCCCTAGCAGCGGTGCTCATATTTCAGCAGCGGTGCTGCGCCGCCACTATTTGTATATAGGGGAAACACTGTTATCTGTGTATTTATTCTTATTTATACATTTCTCATCTATTTACCTTTATTTTGTATCGTTTATTTTGTACATACTTCTGATAATTGTGTATATAACTGACTGTTTTACACTCTGGTTAGACCCTCCTTAATTTCATTACACTGTGCTTGCATTTTGTAATGACAATAAAGTAATCTAATCTAATGTTGTTGGATTGAGGGAAACATTCACCAGGAGAGTCTTCTTGACTGATAGAATGAATTCTGGGGTTTGGAGCTTAGACTTTCCCACTTTCAATGTTAGGACCGTGAGGCTAAACTTCAAGGTTGATGAGGGAGGGGTACATGTTGTTGGAATTTGAATAAAATTCACCAGGAGAGTTTTCTTGACTATCGTAACGAATTCCGGTGGTTGGAGCTTAAAATAAATTAATTCGAAAATTGACATGGCACTAAGGACCACCCTTAGACTATTCTGCACAATTTCTACTATATTCTATTTCATTTTATTTACTTGTGTTGCACTGTTGGAGGAGCCTGTGACCTAAGATTTACATTGTCATTACACTGTCTTTATGTGAACTAAGCTAAACAAAGTGTTATAAGTTTAAGTCAAAATGTAATTTGTTTACAGTTAACAAAACTAAAAAATGGTATTGATGTACATTCAATAAAGTTTTTGCTTTTTATTAAAAGAAAATATGTTAATAAGCCATAATAAAAAATATTGCCTGCAACAAAATGTAGTATTTTCTTTTTTATTGGTTTTCTCAAACTTAAAAACTCTACTTAGATCAAATAATAAATATGAGGTTAGTCCAAAAGGAAAAATTAAGTTGTAACAAAGTAATAAATGTTGTGCGGTCTTCAGAATGAATAATCGTATTACTTTGTGTGAGTGTAAATATATATCTTTGACAAAAGCAGTATTTTTTAATTAACTCAGCTTAATGTTTTTAGGTTAAAAAAATAATTTGGAATAAACAAAAAAAATGTGCTGTAAAAAGTTTGCTGTAAAAAGTTTGCTGTAAAAAGTTAGCGAATTTTTTTTACGTTGGTCCAAAGTATACATTTTTTCAGTGTAGCTATTTACAATAACAGCCTTGAATCCTTGAATCCTTGAATCCTTGAATCCTTGAATCCTTGAATCCCCATCCCAAACGGTAACTGTCATGTTTCTGAAAAAAGACAGTTCCTCCAATCGAGAGCTGGGTTGTTTCACTCCACTGCCGTGAAGCAACATAGGTGTGGAGCCTTGATTGAATTTTCATTGCCCACTTGCCTTGTAATGGCAGAGTTTCCTTTTTGGAATCAAATCATGCCAATGCTGCAAAACACGGAGCTGTGAGGCCGTGGAGTTTTGGTGCCGCTCCAGGTCTTATATTTATGTTCTTGGCGTCCTTTGGCCCGTGTAAGCTGAATCCATTCTACCTGCAGCTGGAAAGCCATGTCAAAGTGAATCTCACAATTTGTTTTTCCACTTCTCTGAGCATATACAGTTGTATTTCTATCCCGTGGGACTTGCTGAAACTTGTCCGGAAGAAATATGTGAAAAACAGTAGCTCATTTTAATGCTGGCGTCTGAACTGCAAGCTCAGGAACATTCTCTTGTGTTGGTATTACTTTCTTTATCAGTTTACTATATTCAA
This sequence comes from Notothenia rossii, assembly GCF_949606895.1. NCBI lineage: Eukaryota > Metazoa > Chordata > Actinopteri > Perciformes > Nototheniidae > Notothenia > Notothenia rossii. Next base: position 89,205,438 of record NC_136901.1, read on the forward strand.
TTAAAGAGGCCCTACTATGCTATTGGGCGTTACCCTTTTCTGTAGTGTGTTATAGGTATTTGTGCATGTAAATGGTCAGGCCCAAGTTTCTCTCCCACACAAACACCCCCCCCTGTCGGAAACGCCAGCATTGGACTCCTTTGTTTACTTCCGGATCGTAGTGACATCACTAAACACACTGCGCTTCTATTGGCTGGCGCTCCAACACATTGTACGTGATAGGCTAAGGGGCGGGACATCTCTAAGGGGTCGACCAATCACAACAGAGCCGGCCAGCTAACCGATCGGAGCAGACTGGGCTATGGTTTCAGACAGAGGGTGAAAAGAGGTGCTGCAGCACAGGCAGTATGAGAACAATAAAGAGCTTTTTGAACATTAGAGCGTGGAGACATGTCCCAGGAGAGACACTATTAATATGGACCTCGAATAAACAAAATAGGCCACTTTATATAAGTTTTTTCACTGGTGCTGTATGTGTCATCTTGATAGAGGAAGCTTCACAAATCTCCTGCGTTAATACAATTGTGAAAAGGTGAAGAATATTGTTTTGAAATGTGTAATTTGATCCAGATCTGATATGGACTGTAAATTGGCGTTTAGGGATTTTCAGCTTTTTTCAATGTTCACGAAGACCAGATACTTTATTAGACGAGTATCAAATGAAGAGGTTGAAATTGTCTGTCTTTGGAGACAACATCAAAATTCCTCTGTGCCCTGATCATTAACACCTCCATGTGACTTTTGCGAGGTTATTTCACAGTGTCAGCCAGTCTTCACAGTCACAAGATAGGAGGCTTGATTCACAGTGATATCATGTTTTCTTTCCATCCCATGAAACAGTAAATTGGAGCAATGAATGTGGCAGTTGATCGTCTGAGTCTGTACAGGAGACCAGGTTTGTTGAATTACTGATGATACGTCCTGGCTGTGGACTCGACTGTAAGTAAATGCCAGAGCACACCCTGCTGAATCTGGCTGAATGTGTGATTAGCTCTGGCGGCTAAATAAAGGGCATTTTGGCTCGGAGAAGTGCCTTAAAGCTGCTTCTTCCAAGGACAGCATACCCCGAGCCTCACACGTGGATACGAGACGTCTAATTCTCATCATTTGGGCTACTGTTTTCTTTTGCACACAGCGTTTTGGATGACTGATAATCAGTCCCCTGTCTCCTGGATAAATGGGGAACATCCAGAGGGGGCTTCATGTGGTCAAAAGACTGCTGATGCGCAACAAAATTAAAACGTATGTGAACGTTTTTGGATTTATCGGTGTGGGTTTTTTAAACTCCTTTACTCATGATCTAATAATGGATATCTAAGAAAGATGTATTGCCGGGGCTTTGAGAGCGTGCCATGGCACCAATGACAGTTTTACACAAAAATAATGATTTTCCGTGTCTATAATTCACCTTTTGTACTTATATCATGGGCAAGATCACTTCTGCACATATTTAGATTTCTATAAGCTGCATTAGGGTTAAATCCATGAGGTCGCCTGCATGCCTCGCCAAGATGGTCTGTTGGAGAGGCAAACTCCACTCCATATTGTTCGGATATTTAAAAAGTTAGAAGTCAACAGTTGCATCTTAATGCTTTTCTAAATGTAATGTATTGCTGGTTGTTGCATGCAGCATGTATAAGACTCATCAAGCTGCACGTACTGTAGCTTCTTGTGGGCAAAACACCAAGAAGCCCCGACGACACTACTATTTACACAAGAATAAACAAGTTAAGCACCCTAACCATGGTGCCATCTTGTATGATCAGCTACACAACAAATGAACATTGTCTGAAGGATTTGTCAAGTGGGGCTTTAAAATTGAATACCACAGACCCCGATTATTTAGTTTTACCTTAAATATCATACAATTTCTCCATTATGGACCGGATTGACCAAACAACTCGGGCCTACCCTGACATGATTGTGAAAAATACCCAAAAATATACCTGTGCCTCTTTTAAATTCAATATGGAACAACTGACAACCTTACTTTCATAAACCTCAACCTAAGCTGGTTATCTTATTTGAACACGTCCAGGAATTCACAAGCTTTCAAGTCAAAGTCAACTTTATTGTCAATCTCAAAATATGTTTGTACACAGAAAGATCGAAATGAGGTATAAAAAACTCACACATTAAAATGCAGGAACACTCAATAATTTATAAAGAATAACAAAGTAACGATTTAAGTAAGCAGGATATATATTACAAAACAATATGATGTACATAGAGCAAGTGGGAGTGCAACAATTGTCCACAGCAACAGGATATTGCTTCAAGTTGTCCAACATCCATTTTAGCATTCTAGTTTTCAAAACGGCTAATTTCTTAAAGCCTTTGTCCTTAGTGTGAGTTGATCACCCTTCCATCGATCCGTTAATTTCAATAAGTCTGTTGAGGATGACAGCTTGCCAAGACAACCTTCTGATTAACTATATTTCATGATGAAAATCAAGTTCTTGTTATGCATGTGTGTGTGTTTCTTATCAAGCACCTGTTCCTTCCATAGATACATGTTTTGTGTAACCACTCTGGCAGGTTAACCACAGTGGTTTTGAGGCCATAATCTATCATTTAAACACTGAATGAAGCCATGTCGATGTTCTGAATTACTACTCTACGTCCTATTGACAGAAAATGTGTTTCTATTCCTGATCTCAAGGACTGCATCTGAGGGAATTGTTGCTCTGGGGCTCTTTGTGATTGCGGCCACAAAGGGCTTACAACAATCAGTGTGCAGGATTCAGCGTGCTCTACAGATATTTCTCCTCCCAGAAGTTTTGTATTTATGTTAACAGGTCTACTCTCAATGCCGATACCATAAAACATCCTTTTCCTTGTTTGTTCATGTTGGCTGTAAACGCAGGTTCATTCGTAGGTAACACCGGGATGACTGGAAACAGACCGTGCTTACGTTTTTGTTTTAATGCATCGTGGCAGCAGAAATGTTCCACGCTGTATCAGTTTTCATATCGACATCAAACCGTGGTTAATTCAGATTGGATATCACATATTTACTACCATAACAATGCAAAAATCTTTATGAAGTCCAACTGTGAGTTATACATGTTGCATCCGCTTTGCAAAAGAAAACCCTATATCATTCGTCTCGCACTCCATTCCTTTCAATGACTTGGTGATTCAACTTAACCCCACTTGGTTTTATTGTCCCGGTTAAGACTGTGACCGTGGATAGAAAATCAGAGAGAGAACGAGGGCTGAGCTAACATGCAAAGAAACTGAGCAGACTGGAGGAAGTGAAAACCTGGAGAGACGCTTAGAGAGGCCGTCCAAATCAAACAGACACTTTGCCAGTCCTCCAACCTCAGTGAGACATCCATCATCAGACAGACACATTGTTCCTAAAATGTTTTCAGCGTTTGGTTTCATTGGAGCGCCCGACCAGGAAATATCAGAGAGGCCAACTCAGTGGACATTTTTAAACACCAGCTAAAGACACATCTTTTTAGATTAGCTTTTTATTAGCAACCCCCCACTTTAAATGTTCTTTTTGTCTTTATTATTTACCTAACCAGATCAAATGTTATATTTTGCTGCATGTAGCTTTTAAAGTACTTCAAAAATAATCTGAGGGGAATTTCTTGTTGTTTGTTTTTAACTTGTGATGAGTCATTTTGACAAGCGCTTTGAGCTGCATGTGTTGTATAAAGAGTGCGATATAAATAAAGCTTTATTATTATTAGTAGTAGTAGTATTGGTGCTACGAAAAGAGTGTAACTGCAGTCATGCTATATACATATGTTATACATATTTGTATCTGTATAATCTTACATTCGGGATTGTTGGAAACGTCATTTCGATCTCTGTCTGTAAACACAAACTGAGTAAGATTGACATTAAAGTTGACTTTGACTTTGATGCCTACCCCAAGCTGGGGGTCGTCTATTAAAAAGGGTTTCTGTGAGGAGTCTGTCTTTAGGAAATCAGGGGTATCACCTTCTCTCTCAAAGCCATTAAAATTCCTCTAGCTAGTGGTTAGCCTTTTCACTATAAACAAGACATCTAAACTAAAATAATTCTTAAACCGTCTCCTGAAATATGACATTTTCTGAGGGAATATGAAATATCACGAGTGTTTTCTCTTCTATTTCGAGGTGGAACTAATGTATCCTTTAAAAAACTAAATTACTTTCCAAATATACAAAAAATAATCCTTGTTTTGAAAAGTTAACTTGTCCATAGTCTGTACCCACTAAGGGGTCCAATCTCATGAATATTGATTACAAGGTTATGTGCTCAAATTAAATTAAAGTTTAATTGAGTTAAACTTTTCATTAACAACCAGCATGGTGTTTGGAGATTGACCTCTGAGTGGTTCTTACTGTGTAAACTCTCAGGTGGTCTTATTCTCCTTCACACAGTCAACCTGATAAAGTATAAACTGCACTTTATCAATGGTGGTCAATCATAGTGCCAGCTTATGAACAGATGCTCTATGCTAAAGTGTGCTTTACTACATATCAAATAGTTTCTGCCTGTATTTCAAACACTAAATAAAATACTTTCTATTCTACTTCAAGTTGTGGCCAACGCTTCCACGACTAGATAAAGCTAACTTCTCCTTGGATGCAAACAACCATGTATGCTACACAATGTATGATAATGTTTATATTTACAATTAGTTGATCACATAATAACGGGAAACTTAAGTATTGGAGAAATCATTGTTTGACTTTTTTGAACGAATTTCATGAAAATCCATCAACTAGTTCTTGAGACACATTTATAACTTCCACCAGGATTGCAAACCTTATAGTGGCGCTAAGCGAACATATTTCCATAACAGAGATTATCAACGTTCATCTCCAGGCCCAGTAGTCCAAAACTTTTAATCTCAATCAGATCTGATCAGATTTTGAAATCCCATTTTTTGTGATCCAGGATCAGACAACTCGGACAGATTCTGTCCCTGTATTTCAATTCAATTCAGGATACGATCACCCTGATCCAGATTCAGACTTTTCAAGATTACTAGATCCTGAATATCAGTGCTTTAATTTTACCGATCGCCATCTAGTGGACATGAAAAAGAATACAAGGAAGACAAGAGACCACATTGCAGAGACTTCTATTGTCCACAATTACTTTTGAAAGGTGATGATGGACTTTTTTTTTGTTGAAGATATGTTTTCTTTAATCTAAATTGAATTTTTGATTGACAATCTTTGTTGTGATACTTTTATGAGCATAAACATTTATGTCATCAACATTTGGTTGAAAACAAAATAGGCCCAAACGTGAAAATTATTATTTCAGTTAACAAACGTTGCCATCTTATTTATATTGAAACATATTTTTAAATAAATTGTACAGTACATTTCGCTTTGGTAGTCCACTGGAAATCCACCCCTCTGGTGGGATCAGGATGATCCAGTTTTTTGGGATCAACCTGTGTTGTCGGTTTGAACTACCCGTTTTGAAGATTTGATCCAGATTAAAGCTTGGATTTGATTTCCTGATCTGATCGGATATCAAAGTGATCCTAATCCTGTTTTTTGGTTTTGAACTACCCAAAATCTAAATCTGATCCGACCAGACAGGGATTAAAAGATTTGAACTCTTGGGCCCTGAAGACTAACAAATGTCCAATGAGCATTGGACCAAATTGGTGGACCGACGGTGAATTTGTACCGTTAGTCCAAGCTAACGTGGTCCAAAGACTTCCGATGTGGCCATCAATTGAGACACAGGAGAGCCCTCTATACCTTTCCATTTCCATTTTGTACCACAACAATAGTAGTTACTCTCTCCAAAGCGTAATCAATCTGATGAATACCATACTCAGAACTGTAAAAGTGAACTTTGAACTAGTGGATAATCATATAACATTGATTCATTTACTTTCTTTGTCCCTCTGCATGATTTTAGACCAACTCGACTTGATGCAGGGCCAAATGTGTTTTTGCCATTAAAAATCTGGAGTGCTTTAAACACAGCTGCACATATACATACACACACATACGGTATGTACTGTAATGATGCATTGTTGAGAATTCATTAGAGTGTTTAGGTTCAAAACCACTGACTCATATTCCCACTAAATGCACCCAACCTCAAACATTCATACACATACACAGACATTCACTGGGCTTTTTCACAATGGTGTCCATGTGTGAATGAGGTAATTACACAGTGTTATTCACAATGATAACGCTATATGGCTCATTTGACTCTCGTTACAAACCGCTTCCAGTCGACTCAGCTGTTGGAGGAGACTCCTAGTTCTACACATGTTCGAACCAGGGTCCCCGCAGATCCTTAAAAAGTCTTAAAAGTCTTTTTTGACATTCAAGGTCTAAACATTTCTAAAAAGGTCTGGAATTTTAGGAGGGGAGGTTTTGTTAATGCGAAGGCAGTCATGTTGGGTAATGTGCACTGAATATTTCCCGTTATTCAAATGCAATAAAACTCAGTAACGGTTTATACTGTTGTCTAGTTCATCGATTTTTTTGTATTGGTATTATTTCTTCCTGTTAGAGGTCTTAAAAAGGTCTTAAAAGTCATTACAGTTGTACTTAAAACATGTGCAGATACCCTGGTCCAAACACACAGTCCAGCAAAGGACAGGGATAGACAGTTTTTATTGCAGTGATAGGGGAGATATTAATAAATAAAACAGCAAAGGTTAATCCCATCTGTAACATATCAACCTCTCTGTACGTAGCAGTCTCTTATTCTTTTTACTGTAGGAGTTGGATGATACAGGTGTCTGCTGGGACTCTGGGTCTCAACCATAGAACGATTCCTGCAGTCTGACAGGCCAGAATCTCGTCCAGTAGGAACGTTCATCTTGTTAAGTTTCCTATACACTTGTTTCTCAGCCTTCTAAGTTTACATTTAAAACATGCATTGAGGCATTTGGCTTGTTTTCCGGTGCAGACGTCAACAGGGAGGGCTTCATTGTCTCACTAAAAGCTTAGCACTTCAACATGTCATCTGACGGATTGGCTGTTGTGCAGATTGAAAATACAGACTACTGGTGAGGCCAATAGTACAACAGTAGGTTTTCCCCAATTTCCAAAAGGATTAGTAACATTTCTCTGTCTGTCCTTCCATTTTATGGCTCATTATTTTCACATATTTTCAGCATGTTTGTTTGTCTCTTCACTTTCTAATAGTGAAAGCATATTCTGAGCTTTCACTGTAAACGGTGCTGTCTTTTTGGCTTTACTGCGACCACATACCGTTTGTTTCAAAACTCATTTTCTGCTCAGCTGTACCTGCAGAACGGTCTTTCTCTCTTCCAGCAATATGACACAAAGACAAAAGTGCACTGCCCACTTGGCTCCCTTTTACATTACATTACAATAAGCTTAAAAACGTGCAATAAACCATGAAGATACTAACTCAGAACAGCATGAAACCTACAGGTACATCCACTTCAAATTAATCAATTGAGAAGTGTTGGTGCATTAGTTTCAAAGGAGCTATACTGTCAAGTATTTACAAAAATGTTCTGTGTTGGGCTTGATGGCCAAGGTGTAGTCAAAACAGATGGGTTTCCTCTGCCATTACCTAACACCAGAAAAGTCTTCATTGTCATGTTATAGCTTTGTTAAAGTTATATTCTCATAAAATCTAAAATGTTCTGACCCCATTTTGTTCTGTGGTACAAAAATGGTATCAATATCAGTATGTTGTTAAGGTATCCGGTGTCCTGACAGCAGTAAGTGGTCATTTGATGGTCAGATTAAGAAAAACAGCCTATAAACTGTGAGTGTATCTACTTTTCTGTTAATGTAGTTTACATGTTGAACCCGTAAATGTATCAAACTGACTCCTACTCATCAGGGTTGTTGGACAATACAGGAAATGCTGATACACAGTGAAATAAACTTCAATTTAACCATACAAAGTTATTAAAACAAATTGTTTTAAACCTCATCAGAGCTCCAGTCCCCTTCACTGGGGCATGGCTGCTCTGCCAGAGTCCTGTCCCTGTCTGGCGGGACGCACCCACACAAACTGATCCCTCCAGCTTCATATTTTCCCCATATGGGACGGATTGAGTTGTGACCACAGCTCCTCTCTCTCATCTCGAATCAGAAATCAGCCTCCTTTCACGCTTTCCTGAGGCCACACAACAAGAAGGGAAGGCACTGATTCGGCAGTTCTCTCTCCGCACTGCTGAGGTCGGATGTAAATCCCCCCGAGATCGGAGGTCAAGTGTTTTCATCATCTGCACGGCTATTAGTTTACGTGTCATTATCAGCTGTATAATATCCCAGCTCAGACAGGAAGCGGGCGGAGATGCGAGCGAGGAAGTGAAGAGACGTGGGTCTTGTATGGCTTGTTGCCCTGCAGCTGTGGTTTGGGTCTCTTTTCCCCCTCAGGACCTCACGCAAGCCAGCTCTTGTCCATCCAGTCAGACATCACCGTCTCACACTGTAAAGGAAGCAGCTGCATTTTATCCTCATAACCACCGTTGGCAAGATTGAGTGACCATCAATGGACCCAGAGCGCAGATTCCCTCTCGTCCAACCACAGCTGCTGAGATGTTTGATAAGCTTAGAAGTATTGGGTCTATTTATCATATCCCAGACTTCTCTTCCCACCACAATCACTCCCATTCTTGTATCATATCCTACGAAACGAGCCAAGAGTTATTAGCCTCATTGAAACCCAATCCAAGTGTTGCATATTAGAGCTAATGGAGAGCGGTAAAGCACCGATATCTAATATGGCGTCCTCGTTTGTATTTATTCGCTGACACTTAAGTATCACTGTGATTTGGAAATGTTTATTATGAATGGAATAGACTCACACTTTTCCATAAACTTGGCTACTGCTCTCCCACACACATTAAGGATGTTCCTGTATAACATGAGATGTGCAGATAACAGATAAAGTGTGAATGTTATCTTCCACTCCCTTGACATTAGGATTCAAGAAGAAATATTTTCACCGTTGCATAGCACCTAATGTACTCTTTATGATACCTGCCTGGGCTATCAGTGCTGGGGACTTGGCAAGGGGCTCTGGTTTCTGGACTGGAAAACTCCCTTTATGGCCCTCGTGCTAAAGTGACATGACAAGCAGTATTTTACAGACTTTAACATGAACTCCTCTTATTGTAAAGACATGACTTTATCATTCAAGTCAATACGCATACCTGCCAAAGATCTGCCTGCATAGACAGACCCTTAGTCCTTTAGGATTATAGGTATGAAACTGGGCTACAACAGTAACAGACGACGACATTTTGTACAACAAAAAACAGCTATTGATTTAAAATAATCTACAGTCTGGTAGTCATGGAAAACACTTGCAATCCTGTAACAGCTGGAACTGCCAAAGCCCAATGTTATTAATGCACTGACTAATGATTGGCTTTAAACACCAAAGAGGTCTGATAATATTTAGTTTTAATATCTATTCAAATAAATTACTCTTTTTCCAGTAGAGTCATTGTTGGCGCAAAATTATAACCAATTAAAAACGACTGTACCCGGTGAGAAGATTCGAAAATTGCTAGCATTTCATTCGCAGGATATTTAATAACACACACTTAAACATTTGCCAAAGTGGATGAACTGTACTTTGGAATAAAGCCCTTCATTTGTAAACTGAAGTATTAAAGTATAGCCAATAAAAATTATAAATGACCTTGGGAAGGAGAGGCCATGAAGCAGAAAGTGCAGGTTTCGCTGTCTTCGCAAGTCATCTACACATTCATGGCTCTATGGAGGATATTTCTTGCCAGGTCTCCAAATTACATTTCAACAATCGCAACATATGGAGGCTCTTAAGAATGGCGAAAGCTGACTTTTCGTCGTTCACCATAAAACCAAGTAAAGCGGATTGATGTTGATTGACGCTGACGTGTCCAGAACTTATGACTCGTATCGCAGCTGCCCCCATGACTCCCATCCATCCAACACTCGTGATGGCTAAATCTTTGCAGATCGGTTTCAACAAATCCACAACAGGACCTTTTAGTTTGACTCGATTCTCACACCAGGTCTCCGTCCAAAGAGTTATTTGAGTATCCTTATTATTAAGTGTGCGTAACCATTAGGTTTTCAGCGAGGGGAAATTACACTCTTGTTACCGCTCGAGGTTTCATTTGGTCGACTGGAATGACCCCGTGTGACCGTGGGGTTCAGAGGGCTCGATAAAAACGACAAAGCATGAAACTATAGATCACTCTCCAAAGCAGGAGTGGTGTTAACCTTGGAAATCTGGGGAGCTGTGAGGTTCAAAGAATACAGACCTTGAGTTATTTGTTTAGGGTTGAACTGCGCTGAAATGGACCTACTAAGTTACTCGAGCCATAGCTCAACCGTGCCGCTCTTCCTGCAAAGGTCAAAGGTCACTGTTGCTGTTGAGACCGCACAACAGTAGAGAGGGAAAGTGTTGGCGGCGGAGTTTCTTCTTGTTGCTATCAAGAGACTGAAATGAATGAACATTTGATGAATAGTCTGCGGTACAAAATGAAATCCTATTACGAACTAATTTCTGCCTGATTTTGACGAATAGCATGGTAGCATTGGAGGTAATGACCTACTGTTCTACTGTATGTCTGACAAAACCACAACGCATGATTTATTTTCAAGCCAGAGAAGCCCTTTTTCCTCGCTCTTGTTTGCTGTTTTTTTGCGTAGGTTATCCTAGGTGGCCTCTTGCTTCATAAAGATCCTGAAACCACAAACACTAAAAACTATTTACAGAACTGAAAGGCACATCCGAAAATGGTTTCCGAGTCTAAATCGTCCGGCCATCTTTTTTCTCTGTGTGTGATATTCCTTTAAAATTGCACACTGGAAAAAGAGACAGTGCTATTTTTAAAATTGGATCACGAGTGCCATTTAAAGCAAGATATTTAAAGTAAGAGTTATTTTGTAGTTTCAATGAACTGATACGTGCACATTACAAGTGGTTTTCTCTGCGAAATACGGGGGGGTCCAGGGGAGCTCGACCCCCCTGATTAACACCTGAGCCACCCTGAAAGCCTCAACAGCTACATTCGAGGGGGGTCTCCAATTATAATATTTATTTGCCACTTGCAATGGTCACTAACATGTTTTTAAGCTTACTATGTCCAGTATTTACAATTCAAAACATGCATTCACAAATATCTTCTATTTGGGCTGGCAAAAGCATTTCCTCGCATAGAATCGAAAACAGACGACTCTCTAACGGTCGCGTATTCATTCATTCATATGAACGTCAGAATATAGAATTATTTGACGGCACCCCTGAAGACGCCAGACGGCGCCCCGGTTGAGAAACGCTGCTATAGTATAGACTAACTGATTGTCTTGGCTTGCATCCATGGAATATTGTATAGGAGGCCTACTGCATATTGAGAAATATTCGACCGGTATATTGCGCAATAAACGGGAGATGGGGACCCCCCCGATTATTGGGTGTTTCACACATTATCGACAGGCTAAATGTTAATAGATAATTGAGATGTATATTTGATTAATTGTTGAGATTCATGAATGTGTGACCAACTTTTAAGGCAATCTAATATACACTAATATCAACCTCAAAGATCACCAAAGGCATTAAGATACATCATATAAAAACCATGTATGTCTTTACAAAATTGTGTGCCAATCTCAGTAAAAGCTTATGATACATTTAATAGACAAATTAAAACCTTGACCCGCTGGTGGCACTAGAAGAAAAGTAAAGGTAGGACCAAATAAGCTAGGATTCATTCCCTTGGGACCAATACTGTCTGTAAAAAAACAAATGAGTAGTTGGTAAGCTATTTCAGTCCAGATCTAAAAATTGGAACCAACATACAAATCAAAATTACTATTGTCGTTAAAAGTATTTTTGCTGAACAAAATTAATTGATTTGTTTGGACTTCAAATCCTGGAAAACAATTGAAAGTAACGTGTGTCAGGATTACATATTTTGATTGAAGCAGTCACAGCTTACACTCATTTGCAAAGTATGACCAGGTGTTGCCAGAAATAACTTATTGTCCATTAAAGGGTCAAAAGATTGGGAGCCAGTGCTTTCAAAGATTAGCCCCGAAATAATCTCCCGTTCCAAAAGCCAAGGATCTGGTGTTGTCACATGCCTGTGGGGCCGATATATGAAGTGTCTCGTTCCACAGTAATAATCAAAAACACGCTGATCTAATTATCATAATGTGGGCTTATAGCCACTTCTTAGATAAACTATCACCCGAATGCTTCACCCACTGCAGACCTGTTTTTCTTAGCCAATCCATTTCCGAGGCGGCAGTCCATGGATTACGTCCAAGTCTGATCCAACCCTCCTGCAGCAAACGCCATCCGTGTCGTGCTTATGTTGCCCTCCTCCTGCGTATTTGGGTCTGTTTGTTGATCTTGGTCTTTCTTTTCCTTTGGAGGCTGAACCGTTTTTGTCTGCTTTGTCTGGCCAAGCGTTGACACCGGCTGGATTCGGGGCTGCGATGCGACCCAGAATACACAAACTCCACTGGTCAGAGGGCCAGCGAGAGGCACGAGGAAACGCTCGGCTACAGACCACACAGCCGTCATTCTCTCTCTGTGCAATTTGAGAGGATGAGGTGCATGCGTTCAGGTCAACACTGACTGCAGTGACTCCGGCTTCACTGGAAAAAAATGCTGCTCCAAAAACAAGTTAAACAATAATGAAAACATGGTGTTTTCACTTTAAATAAGTAAAGAAATCTGCCAATAGAACAAGTAAAACATTAGCTTGGTAAGATTTCTTGAAAAGAGAACTCATTTTGAACTATATTTTACCAGAATCAGGAAATGTTATGTTACAAAATAAGCCACAAATACTCAAAAGTGTTAACTGTTTTCTGATGTTAGTTGGTAATTTTCTAATAAATATGTAAAAAAATATGTGTTTCATTTGAGATACAACTCAAAATAAGATTTTTTGACTTAACAAGATGATGCATTGTCCAAAAACAAGACCCGATATCTCAATCTATTGTTACTTCTGAAGTTATTGTGTCTTATATTAGGTGTAAAGACATATTCTGACTAGACATCAGACAAATATACTTGAGTTTTTGTCGTGTTCTTTCTGTTTAATTGAAGGGGGAATACAGGAAAGACCCTCCGTGCTGTGTATTTTTGCAGGAAGTTCAGATAAAAACTGAGGGATCACAGAGCCTTCATTTCCAACCGCAAGGGTCAGTTTAAATAAATAAATTCAATTCTTAAGAGAGAGAAGAAAGTCTGCTGCTGGTGAATAATTTCCTCAACATAAAAAAAAAAAAATTGCTCAATTACGTTGGTCTGGAGGTCTCCACTCCCAGAGAGGGAGAGTAAAAATAGCCCACCAGATCTTGGACGTTTCAGGATAAATTGGTATATCTTGGCAAGCATTAATAAAACCTCAGAACACGAGAATCGTAACATTTTCTGAGCTAATGGGCAGTATGACTACTTTTATGAATGCTTCGCCTCATTTGAAGGGACCTTTTGGACACTGAAGTTGATTCCGGGGCTCAACAAAAACCCCCCGTGTGAAATGAGAGTAAGAGCTCATATTTTCCTTTCATTCATGTCCTTCTATGATGCATTCACTGTCTTGTTTTGAACTATTGACCCATGTGGTTTGATGGTGAATGGTAAAATGAAATATATAGTCAAGTGTGAAAGTTGATGGAAATGTTGTCAAAACTTAGTAAAATAACTCTCTGAAAGAATGAAAGCTGTATCTAATGTGGTTTATACTTCAAATGTTAGCACTTCTGTCTTACAAAAACACCGACTGGCTTTGGTTTCTAGCATGGCAAGGACAAGAAAACAGTGTTTACACATTATCAAGGGGTTTAAACAGTAAAACAAATTAAAACATGACATGTATTTTTGCCTTTTTGCTCACTTTCTTCCTCATTGTTTCCATATTCTTGGCTGCCCGGCAAGGCTAAATATGAACCTGCACCGTTTATTACATCTTTAAAATCAACAGAGAATAGTATTTGTTATTCTTTACTGGTAAGGGAAGTAGCAGCTGTGTGTCTGCATTCACAGTCTCCTTTCTTTACATCAGGGAAATACAGGTTGCTTACCGCTGTCGCTTTTTATACTCAAATATATTACCCTTTTGTTATCCAAAAACTATTATACACATACGAATGAGTCACATTTTTGCACGTATTTTCTCATTACATGAGCACAAATACTGTCAATATAGCATATCCTTTTTTAGTTCTGTAAATAACCAAAAGATTCACCAAATTTTTATTAATTCGGCAAAAAACAACTGAATAGTTTACTTTTGTCTTTGTAAAACATTCGAAAACTACTCGGCTCCGTTGGTTATTAGGTTTGAAACAGTGATTGTTGTATCCAGTTGTTAAAAATAACTTATAGAAATAAAGGTTGGGGGCACTAGACCTTTTCGCTGCCCGTCATTTTGACAGACAGGATCGTACATTTTCCGTCATAATCCATTATTATTACCCGTTGGGTCTGTACCATAGGTCTGTACACATCTCGTCACTCAGGTGTCGCGCTGAGGGGTTCACCCTCGTGAACTGTTAGCGCCGGTGTTATGCCGTGTTTTGCATGCCCACCGAGATATGCATGCACCTCGTGGGAGCGCGCCCCAGCATAAAGCAAAAACTCCCAGACATGTCAATGATTTGTACGGCAAAGTACGGTTTGGAAACAATATAATTTCCTTTTTGACGGGCATGCATAACACGGCATAACACCGGAGCCTCGCTGCAGGGAAACGTTGGCGCTGTTCCGAGTTTGTTCTAATCCGTCAAAATGACAGACTGCTTTCATATTTTTCCGTCATTTAAAAAGAAAATCTGTCATAGACGGAATATACTTGGTTAACGCGACCACTGGTTGGGGGTAACCAAATCGTAATGACATGTTAACTTTAGCTTTAATCTAGCCATCACATTCTCTATGTTATACTCAAACTTGTAATGAGGACAAAGGTCTTGAGATCAATTGTTGGAAATAATCGTACTAACTTTGACGTTTGAAGACCAAATTAATTGTTTGTTTTGCCCTTTCCATGGGATTCATTGACACTATACAGCTATTACATATACATCTTCAACTTTATTCTTTGTATAGGCCTCTTGGAGAAGGAGCCAGAGTTAATCAGGAACACAACAAATATACCGTTAAAAGTGAAAGTTATAAAACGTCTACATCTGTACGTTAAACTCAGCCAAGAGTTTTTGTTCTCACTTCGAGGGTCACCCAACATCGCCCTTTCCGGGTGTTACAAAGACATCACACATGTTTCAACGTGCCAGAAACCCCAAGAACCAACATTTGATTTGCAACATCCATCAAGTGAGTGAGCGAAGTGAAGCTATTTGCGTTCAAGGGTTGAAAGAGATGGGAAATCCATAAGCTGTCATCTGGTCCAGCTTCAAAAGTTTCTGTTTCTATTTTTCATATCCAACCCGCTGAAAGACGGGGTATTGTTTGATTTTTTTTTCGTCATGGATTGCACCACATGAGATTCTTACATTTGGGACCTTCCAGACTGCAATTTATTCAATAATAACGATGACATTCATCTGTTTTCCAGCTCTGTTCAAGGGGTTATAAAAGATTTGGAAAGTTTTCTACTGGTTTCACACATTGTCTCTGACGGAAAAAGATTCAGAGTGATGGAAAAGGCCACCCTGAATGAGTTCTCACTCTTTCTCTCGCGTTCTCTCTCTCTCTTTTTCTTAAATACACACCTCTGCTCGCTCTATCCGGCACGCGAGTTACATTTTTCTGCCCAGAAATCAGAGGAGGCATTTCACCATCGCCGCAATTATACTCAACCATCAGGTTTACAACGTAGCTGAATTCGTTTTTGGATTAGGTATTAGCACTGTTTCTCTCATTATGGTCTGTTGGCTCCGTTCATTTCATTGTTTCCGGACTCTTGCCTTTGTCCAGGGAGGCTTCTATATTACTGCTTTTTCAATTTCGTCACCTGAGGAATAAATTACACACTTAGACAGAAATGTTTGGCATATTGAACGTGTATACGTTTACGTGAAAGAGTTGTCAACCTTCTCTTTGTGACTTAAAGGGGCCCTACAGGTTCATACTGTATGGTTATTTTGTGTCTCTACTGGGACATGTCTCCATGCTTTAATGTTCAAAAAGCTCTTTATTGTTCTCACACTGCCTGTGCTGCAGCACCTCTTTTCACCCTCTGTCTGAAACCAGAGCCCAGTCTGCTCTGATTGGTTAGCTGGCCAGCTCTGTTGTGATTGGTCAACCGCTAAGACATGTCCCGCCCCTTAGCCTATCACGTACAATGTGTTGGAGCGCTAGCCGATAGAAGTGTGAGTGTTACATATTGATGTCACTATGTTCCTATAATTAAGTAATCAAAGGAGACCAATGGAGGCGTTTCAGGGTTAATTTTTCCAACTTTGGGATTTTAGCCTATACACGGAAACCTATATAACAAACTACAGGAAAGAGAAAGCCCAAAATAGCACAATGGCCTTTGTGTGTGTGACAGAGACATGAATCATGACGATGGGCCTCAGGGAACCTTTTGTGACGGTAGATAGAGACCCTTTTTTAGTTAGTTATATATTTTTGAAATAAGCTTGGCAGCACTCGTACAGCTACTGTTTATCTTTGTGAAGAGTTGTAAGATGAGTGCCAAAAGAGTCTGATTTGTTGCCTACCTCTAACATTTTGTCAAGTGATTCAAAGATCTGATTATTCTCTCAGGAGTAGTTGTTGGAGAGACAAGTGAATAAGATGCTGTATTCAAATGGAAGACATCATGGTGGGGTTTTTTTTTTAAATGGGAGGTTGGGTTAAAATAGCTTGGCGATCTGATCGACTGGGTCAACTCGACCTCCTCTCTCAAAGTAGTTACACATCTGTTATTCTATTCTTGTAATTCTATGTGTCAGAACTCAATCTGATTGAAACTACGAGGCAGCTGCAACTTGTGACCAATAGCAGAATAGGAATGTTTATTTGTGAGCATTGAAAATGAATTTAATTGTGTTCTTTGTTTAACTTTGAAATCCAGATATTATTCCAGCCCCCTATCTTTCGTCCCATTATCATAACAAACCTTAAGTTGAAGTTGTAAGAGAACAGTTTAATAAAAAAAAATACAATTTGATGATAAACCAGGACTAATTGGTAGATACAAAGTTAACTAACTTATTATCTCATTGCTAACTAGCTTGACAATTGAAGCCAAACTCTAAAGAACTTTACGAGTCACGGATATTGGGAATTTTAAACAATGATATCACCCAACAAATGGAAATAGCGGAGTAATGCAGTTGTAATTACTCAATATTGGATTTTTTTCACATCATACTCAGCAGCTTTGTGCATAAACCGTGATTTGGCAATTTAATTCAATGAGCAGTTGGAAAAATCTTCCTGCCTTTGTCATGGAGTCAGCACAATATCTTTAATCCTGCTGTTTTCAATCTATGCACTCATTACTGTAATATGTATGCACTTCCAGATATCATCTGACAATCTAACAGTAGTGCTACTGAAGAGTTATTGTCTGTCAATGAAGACTTTTAATCGGTTGCTCTTTTCCCCCTGCTCTGTCAAAGTGACGATCGAAGCTCGTTGTTCTGTTTCAAACAGACTATAGAGCGGGGCTGTAGATCACATCCCAGTCTGTCAGCCAGTTTATATTTCCTGAGAGAGATCAATCAAACAGTCTCATTGGAACAGCCACTGTAACAGCCTCCATGAACTGGCTGGGTTTGAATAGAATCGCAATTGTGTTTTAGCAATCAGTGATGGAGAGTAGCAAAATGCGGATCTGTTTATTTGAAAATGTCATATTATATAACGTTCAGCTGCAATCATTACCACATTTCTCCTGTAACATGACCTGGTGTTGCACAGTATTCCCATATTCCCACACACACATACAGTACATACATCCCTGTCTCTAAGAGTTTGTCTTGCAGTTCTTTTCTGTGAAAATTGCCCCATTTTCCTTAAATCCAATATGTAATTGTCCCGTACCTATGTAACCGCAGCTTGAACTTTAAGGTTGGAAATGTAATTTAACAGATGAATAATCAGGATACCAGCAGTTGCATCTTTATAACAGGAATAATACGTTCAATGATTGCTAAATAAATGTGTGAATTACCATAGATATCAAACTAGAACACGGGCGAAACCAGACTGTAGTAAACTGGATTTTGGCATTTCTACAAAGATAAGCAACACACACATTCCTGTCAGTCGCTCATATCATCACAAGCAGAAGTCAATTGTTGTGTCAAGTGTGAACACAAGTCAAGAGACACTTCCTGTGGCCTCCCTACTTCCCAGCTGTCGTGCAAGTCTGCAAAAAAGTCTGAAAAACGAAAAAATCTTACTCTAACCCTTACCAATGTTTTATTAAATAAGTCACAGTTAGTTAAACTTTGTATTAGTTTTTGTAGCGAAACATCAAAATAAATTATTAGTTCTGTGTTGAAAAATGTATTTAATATCTGAATCCATGAATGCTTTTTTGGCTATAACCTTTAGGGGTTCAATGAGACCCTCTAATGAATGCAAAATGTGATAGATATGTTTGGCGTTTCCAATTAGTTTGGTGTCCATTGATGTCTGTTTCTACTGGTTAGTGAAGCAGTCACCTTCTTGGAGCTTTGAGGGTAAACTTGACTTGTCACTGATTTTCATTTTTTGAACACCGGAGTTTTGGTGTGGGGCATTGAACTACTCCAGTGGAGACTTTGTGTCTAGCTAAGGTTTGAAAGTAGATGATTAAATTATCGAAATGGCCCCTTGGTTCTGACTTATTGACTTTTCATTAGCGTCATGCCTCAACACAAGGGCAGTGAGTTTGGACTTTGAAACCCTAGCAGTTTTCCGAGCTTTTTATTCCACTTGTAAAGAAAAACCTGTTAGAAATTATGGATCTAAGATCATTATTTGGCTTCTGTAGCCATAATCAGCATGGTGTAGGATTATGACCCATGCGCTGATCCCAGAGCAGATTGAAGACATGTTTCGGACAGACTTTTTTATAGAGGTCATATCATATTATTGGGAATGCAGCCATGCCTCAATCCAATCCATGCTACATCAAAGCATCTCCAGCAACTCGCCAGTGTAATATACGCTATGCATTGGCCTTCATTCAAACCCACACTAATTACCTCCAAAAGCTGGGTGGAGATAGCCTGTTGTTTGAAAAACACGTGTTTCTTTGGTAACTGTGCAAACCATGTATGGTGTGCTACAATACATGATGCAGAACTCCCGGATAGATTTCCAACTGTAGATTCCAGATTGTAGAAGAGATTGTGGTCAATTACAGTCTATGTATTTGTAATCAGATTTGAGTTCAGCTTAGTTTGGGTTTTTTCTGTAAAAACGTTCCTTGGAGAGTTTTGGAAAGAGTCCAAGTACAGTACAATTGGAGGTCATTACTGAAGGGAAAACATGAAAAGTATCAGGGAGTTTGTACAGTACGGTTCTCTCAGGAACTCGGGAAGAAGTGAAGCTTGTAGACTTTAAAGGTCCCCTATTATACTGTTTTTCATCAATATATTATAGGTCTCAGTTATATACAGAGCCTGTCTCTGATTGGTTGAAACACCAAACGGATCATTGCAGCATTACCCATAATCCCCTCTGTTTCAGCCCTGTTTCAAAAGTGCTGATTCTCTGTCTGTTACTTTAGATGAAAATAAGGAGCCCCTCCCCACGCCCCTCTGAGAGAGATTTGGTTACAAAGAACTCAATGGTGCTCTTGGAGGAGATTCAGGTGATAAGGGGGGGGGGGGGGGGGGGTGTACCTTGGTTGCTGATTGGCTAATTGTTACACAAGAAAAAACATCGTTAGGACATCATAAAGTTGCCAAAATCTGATCAGCTCGTTTTCAGATAGGTTTTCATAGAAATGGATCAGGACAAAAAGAGAGAGAATCTTTTTTCCTGAGACTTTCATAGTCTCTTGACACAGAGGGGACACATGCTGATGTAGAAGAGACATGAAGAAGTGGGGACACATGTTGATGTAGAAGAGACATGAATAAGAGGGGACACATGCTGATGTAGAAGAGACATGAAGAAGAGGGGACACATGTTGATGTAGAAGAGACATGAATAAGAGGTGACACATGTTGATGTAGAAGAGACATGAAGAAGAGGGGACACATGTTGATGTAGAAGAGACATGAATAAGAGGGGACACATGTTGATGTAGAAGAGACATGAAGAAGAGGGGACACATGTTGATGTAGGAGAGACATGGGGAAGAGGGGACACATGTTGATGTAGAAGAGACATGAAGAAGAGGGGACACATGTTGATGTAGAAGAGACATGAAGAAGAGGGGACACATGTTGATGTAGAAGAGACATGAATAAGAGGGGACACATGCTGATGTAGAAGAGACATGAAGAAGATGGGACACATGTTGATGTAGAAGAGACATGAATAAGAGGGGACACATGTTGATGTAGAAGAGACATGAAGAAGAGGGGACACATGTTGATGTAGAAGAGACATGAATAAGAGGGGACACATGTTGATGTAGAAGAGACATGAAGAAGAGGGGACACATGTTGATGTAGGAGAGACATGGGGAAGAGGGGACACATGTTGATGTAGAAGAGACATGAAGAAGAGGGGACACATGTTGATGTAGAAGAGACATGAAGAAGAGGGGACACATGTTGATGTAGAAGAGACATGAAGAAGTGGATTTTGCATAATAGGTGAAAAATAAAAGTTAACATCTATTTTCTCAAGGCTCTTGAAATTAATGAGAACCACGCCCTTTATTTTTTGCTTCTGAAAATACGGGTTTTGGCCGATGCTGAAAACCAGCACTATGGATAGTACTTCCCCAGACTCCAAAACCCACACCTCCCAGCTCCACACCCTCCTCTCTTCCTCTCTTTTACAGCCAGACATTCTCCAACCTGTCTGGGGTCCAGGAGTCAACCTCCACCCCTTGACACCAATCCATATGGGTTAATTGACAATGAAAATACCTGGAGGGGGAACAGCCGTTTATAAAGTCAAAATGTAAACCTGGCCATATAGGATTATTAAAAAAAATCACGAGCACGCCGCAAAGAAAATACATTGGCTGTCAGATGAATAGGTATTCTTTATTCTGCTCGACTGTGTTGTTTTTCTTTGGGGAGCTCGCGGTCTTGAAGTGCTTTGGGTCTCAGCTCTGAGGCAATTTAATGGATGTACAGAAGCCACACTGTGCAGAAAATAGTATTTAAATATGTTCCTTATGTTTTGATACCAAATTTCAGTCTTACGACCAGCGCACGGTGTGCATCAGTGGCGTTTAACGTGCCTTCTGAAGTGACATGCGGGGCAGCTTTTTTGGCCACGAAGAGGCACTCGTACAATCGCTGAGGAAAATTCTGTAGCCAGGAAACATTTGTGCTGATTTATGAGTCTGTGGCTCGGTTTGTTGCCTGACACTGAAAACGTTGTTCCATGATCCTCTGAGATTTTGCATTACCACCCTTTACATTTGTCTTATGGGTTGAATTATCTAACCGATTGAGACGTACATGGAGGGAGACAGCGAAACGCACGCTCGTTCACAAGCTGCGGATCCTCATCCAAACCACTTATTTTTCGGCCGCGGATAAACAAAATCTAAACATATTTTAACAACTCTGACACGATGTTATGTTGCAGTTTGCCTCAGTTCGGCTGTAAATGCATCGTGAAACCCTCAGAGTGAATAACTTTGCAGTGATTGCATCGCTTCCACGTTTTGCTGAAAGCTCCTGAACTAGAGTCCCGATGAAACATCACCAAAGGGGTTAAACGTGAGCCATTTGTGAAAGAAAACATGCATCAGCGTGCATGTTTCCATAACAAGAGTTTAGAAACACATCTCTCTCTGTAATCAAGGGTTTACTCACAGCTGCTTGTTTTGACAGTGTTGCGTCAACTGTTTGACAGAAGCTCAGCCGGACTAAACTTTTCAACCATTCAGCTTTTCTTTTTTTTTCTTTCTTTTTCCAACGTCTGTGTGGATCATCGGATCATCAAACTGCAGCGGCGCCAATATCCTCCCTGTTATGTGTATTCTGAGCACAGCGTTGATCAACTCTGCACATGTCGGGTGGCTCCAAATAATAAAAAGTACACATATGTCATCTTGGTATGTGATGGTTCATGTCAAGAAAGGGATGAGAAAAACGTGGTGAACTCTCTGCACCCTTAAATGCGAATGTTCCTGTGAGCGAACTAATGTTATGTTTACAGTGTATCTCGTAAAACAACTGCAGAGCTGTTCTTGTATGTATTGTAAATTGTACATTGTTTACGACCATTTTGCTAGCTTGCAGTGTTACTCTATTTGTCCTCGTTGCTGCATTTGTGCTTTTCTTTGGCACATGAGAGAAGCCTGTGTTTCAGTATCACATGTCTGCATGATACAAACAGACTGGGGACACACTGGGAACAAAATACATTGCTTTTAGCACAAAAAAGATTAAAGTCTGCTTATTGATTTCTAAACCGTTCTGAAATTAACAGTATTAACGGTTGACCAATCACATAAGCCAGCTAACCAATCAGATTAGACTGGACTCTGGTTTCAGACAGAGGGTGAAAAGAGGCAGTATGAGAACAATAAAGAGCTTTTTGAACATTAAAGCATGGAGACATGTCCCAGCAGAGACACAACATCAAAATATGAACCCAGAAAAAAGGCAGAATGCGGTCCCTTGACATATATTTACTGCTGTGATAATATTCCGAGTCCCTTGCATTGGTATGAAGTACAGTTGCTGTCATGGTGGCACATGTATCTCAAGTTTTACAGCCTTCAGCTCATCCCACTGTTCATGTTTCCAGATATTGTGAGCCTGCTGTGATTCTGACAGTCCTGACATGGAGGCATCATAAAAACATGGGGGAAACCTGCTGTCCTGTCTTGTCTGTGTTTCAAATAACCCTACGGAGGTTTTTCTTCGGTCACTGAAAGGAAGTTAAGACGGGTAGCTTAAAGAAAGAACCATCTTGCATCTGCCTCGTTGTTCTCTTCTTCCTTTCATTCTTTTGTTTCGCGGTTGCCATTCGCTTGGAACGTCTCCGGATCGTCTTTTCCATTCGGAGACAGCTGGAGCGAGTTACTGGCTGTTTGGCGATCGGGCCAGCAAAGGGAGTTTTGAGGGGTTGGGGGGGGGCACAGATGGTTCAATTCTCATGTCACCCTGTCTGCTTGGCAGAGACGCCAGGAAGCAAGTGGAGAAGGATTTGCTCACAGCCGCTGAACATATATATACATACACATACAGATGCACCCACAAATTGGATCCAATGCATACACAGTCACGCATGTATGTGTGGGGAGCGTTCACACACATTTTTCTCATCTGCATTCAAAGCTTTTACTCGACACTTTCATCCAGAGACACTTTAACAGAGTTTAGTGGTACATTAAGCTTCAGCACAAGAAACCAAAATGCAACAACATATACAAGGGATCATCTCACATAAACATACCTTTATAAATACAAACATTTTGAAGACTGTTAGTACACACACATCCATTTTTGTCAAAGTGGAAAAAAAACATTTGGGATTATCATGAGGTACCAGACGCTCGTTTGAAAGTCAACAGGAAAATACCCAATTGCAATACAGTGATGTTTTTTTTAAATATACCCAATTGCCTATTGCTGATTAAGCAGTAAAGTAGTGTAAAAGAGTAATTAACACATTTTGCACAAATAACCACAAACTAACCTTGTGTGTGTGCAGGAAGGGAGTCTGATGAAATGATTAAATTATTTTGTAGGTAAGCTAGTTTCCTGTAAAAAAAAAAAAAAAGAATACATTTGACTTTCCTTTATTAAAGGTGGGGTAGGTAATTTTGGAGAAACTAGCTCGAGTGCGCTGGAATTTGAACACAACCGGAAAAAATCTGCCACTTCCTTACAGAGCCCCTCCTCCAACACACTCGAACGCGCACATGACCAATGAGGGCACGAGATCAGTTTGTGCACAGATGGAAGGCTGACAGGCAGGTAGGCCATCCAGTTACTTTAGCCGGGCCGGCTCAGATGATTGGTCGTGCTTTTTACAGCGCCACGGCTTCAACAGATGACATTTTTTAATGTATTTTTTGTCAAAGCACTTCAGATATTCATTGCTATCGGGATGTTAAGAGCATTCCATGGAATATAACAAAAAGTGTATCTCGAGCCTGTTTCCCACCTTTAATGAAGATGGTACAAAAGTGGTTCACATTCCTCCAATAATTGTATTTAATAGTAGAATTACACACACATATAATTAATGTGCAAGAGTTACAGCTAATTTTACGTTACTATCGTTGACTTATCAAGGCATATATAATGTCATTTAAAGCTTAGTTTTGATATAAGAATCATTCATCTTGTGGCCCTAATTGAACATAACAAGATAATTGGATTCACAGTAGGGCTGCATATAATAGTTATTTACACTAGTGATGAATCATTGGAATATTTTTCTCAGGATTTGATAATTTAATCAACAACAGAAATACCTAAAGCTACACATGTATCTTGCTTGTTTGGTCCAAGAGTTCAAACCCCAACATGTTTTAATGTATGAGGATTAAAAACAGAGTACAATCAGTATTTCCACATTCAATGAAATGTCCACCATTTAACTTTTTGACTAATCAAACATTTGTCTTATTACTCTTTCTCGAAGCACCTTACAACACAACTCAACAGTGGCTCTTCATAAAGTTGGAGAGAAAAGCACCAAAAAACATCAGTCTAACCCAAACCCATTCATATGTATTTCCCTAATTACGAGCATATCTTTCACATGATATCAACAGTGACTGTGGCTCGCTCCACATTTGCACTTTATTCAAAACACACTTTTGGAATTGATGTCCATTGGAGGAAGGATTTGGAAAAACCCTGAAATCTCACTGGAGAGAAAACTATTTGGACTCCCAGTGTTTGTCTTAAAGGCTTTGGTTTTCACAAAATGGGCCGTATTACAACTCGACGATTGTTCAGCTTCAATAATTGTTTGCTGAATGTGTTGTAGGGTTTGTTGTCATACTTCATTTTGGAAGAAGGGCCAGCTGCATTCCTGCGGCGGGCGACTCGGTCATCGTGCTCGTCTCACCCCTCTCCTGCTGGGGGGGAGACTTGTGTGTGTGTGTGCGTGTGTGTGTGTGTGTGTGTGTGTGTGTGTGTGTGTGTGTGTGTGTATGTGTGTGTGTGTGTGTGTGTGTGTGTGCGTGTGTGTGTGTGTGTGTGTGTGTGTGGGTGTGTGTGTGTGTGTGTGTGTGTGTGTGTGTGTGTGTGTGTGTGTGTGTGTGTGTGTGTGTGTGTGTGTGTGTGTGTGTGTGTGTGTGTGTGTGTGTGAGCATTGCAGACACAGTCGGTGGGGAGGTATCCATAGCAAGAAGACCCTGCTGACAGCTGCAGACAGGTGGGAAACCTTACAATAATATTACACAGGAGTTAAGCGAGTGTGTGTGTGTGTGTGTGTGTGTGTGTGTGTGTGTGTGTGTGTGTGTGTGTGTGTGTGTGTGTGTGTGTGTGTGTGTGTGTGTGTGTGTGTGTGTGTGTGTGTCTGTGTGTGTGTGTGTGTGTGTGAGTGTGAGTGTGTGTGTCTGTGTGTGTGTGACTGCATACATGTACGTGTGTTGTATATGCATGTGCCAGACTACATGCATGTATTCATGTCAGTTTACATGTAAAATGACACCACTAACACATACAATATTAGGTTTGAACTGTCTACTTATTCAAGTTTGTAGTAACTTAAGAATAAATGTTAAATATATATACTTATGTCAGCACTGGCAATGTTGATACTATTTAACTGAGTTGAGCATGAACAGGCAAAAAAGAAACTGTAATACTTCTAATATTTTATATTATTTCTTAAAATCCAACATCCACATGCCTAGGGAAATTAGATTTAGGGAGACTGACTAGCCTAACCTGTCACATGAAATATATGATTTTAAACGTAAGAAAAAAAACATATTGCCAGAGGATGTTGACGCTAACGTATCCTCATAGCAGTTTGATATAAAGATATGGATATACATATAGTAGAACAAATTCTTAATTGCCCAATACAAAATGAGGCTATGAATGACTCGGTTTAGTGTCATAAGTCCACTGTGGGAACTCCATACATTACACTTTACTCCGTGCCATTCTTTCAGATCATACATGTACATCATATTGAGGTCATGGCACTTGCTTGCTGCTGTGAGTTATGACAAAAACAAAAAACCTGTTCACTGCTCTGTTGGCTCTCTGAAAAAGCCACTCGCTGTGACTCAGACACATCGAGTAACTCCTGCGCCCTGAACGAGCAGAACAACAAACATCCCCCTGGCTCTCTGCTAAATTGACTCATAAAAGTTATGAAACTCAGTCCGCCTACCATACGAGTCGTGGGGTTTCCTGCTTGCAGAAACCTAAAATAATGTTGTTAGTCTGGATTTCAGCAGAGAGATGTCTGGTGATGGTCTCGAAGACTTTTTCCCACGCTGATATGAATCACATTCAAGGTGAACCCCCGAATTCTTTCAATTTGTGTTCATTCAATTGATCAAATGTGCGGATATTGAATATCAGGAGAACAAATATCCGTAACAACTTTCAAAGCGGCTGCTTGTTAAACCGTAACGTATGCATGTGTTTCATCCATGCACCCTGCTGCTGAAGAATCTCCACCTGTGCACCCAGAGAGTTCATCTTCTCGTCTTACCCATCATTACGAGTCCGGTACACACTGAAAAGAAAACTTCAGGAGCAGCCAATAACTTAATTGTGCCAACAGGAGTCACATCAAAAACCAAAGTGAAAAGTATCCCTCAGATGTGGCTTTCTTCTTTTCTTTGCAACTCTGAATCTGCTTTTCAAATGTGTGCAGGACATCCATACCAGAGCTGTCCCTCACTGGGGTTTTCATGGTGAGATAAAAGAAAAACCAAGAGGGTTATCTCCAGCTCAGCTGACATTCCAGCTCAGAGGACGGTGTTGACTGGAGCCCGCTAATTGAAGACACATTGGAGAGGTTTCTCGCTGTGTGCCAAATGGGCTTTCAGTGGTCCGGCAATCCTGGTGCAAGAGGGACCTCCAGTGGCTGCGTTAGTGTTGAAGAGTTACACTTTCTCCTGTCTAATGATGCAGAAGAGCACACACCGATGACTGAGTGGAGTTCTCTACAAGTCTGACATATACCTACCTCCGCAGCCTTGACTTTTATTGCAATAGTGTGAGAGTATGTCAGGATGGCTTAAGTCCATTGACAGTTTATGAGAATTTGACATCTGGACTATGAAGTGCACTGTGTATAACTTCTGTTAGTCTTTTAATAGATTAATGGCTAAAGACAGGGCTGTTGTACTTAAATCTGGACTCTGTCTCGAGTGCTGACCCAAGACCTCTTTTTGAAGTCTTGAACTTTTGGTCTCTGGACTTCATGAACATCTTGGTCTCGGGCTCGGCTATTGAGAACTGATGAAGTACTTCCTGATTCTGGTTCAGTAATAGCTTCTTCAAGCCTAAAATATGCATTTATTAGTATGGTATGAATAAAACATGTTCATAGATACACTATTGGTATTTAACAGAACTTGATTTGCTCTGAACTCAGTCCGGAAGAGAAATTCGACTCACCCTAGCATTGGTATTGACTTAAACTTGACTGGACCTGTTCTTAGACTTGACTTGCAATTGATTAAGTTGGTCGCTTGCTAAATCATTGCATACTGCTGTTCCTACCATTTCTGATTTTGCAAAAACTCAATTTCGTGAAAGGAACTTAGAATTATATCATCAAATGGATAATCTTTGACTTTGTTTTGTACAATACATTGGATAAAAGATATCATGTGTGTGACAGGAGAGGTCAAGATGTTACAGATGTTGATTCTCATGTTTTTGACTGATCGAGTAGTTATCTAATGTTCTCAAGAAATAGAACAATCTACCATAATGACATAAGACAACTTACAAGACAGATGGCCGATTCTAGGACATGGTCGGAAACAAAAAACCCTGGTAGCTTCTTTGGTACTTTTTGAGCTCCACATCATCTTCCATAACAACAAAATGTTTCAGCTTTCTGCAGTAATTACCTGGGGAGAGGCTTCAGACTCGCTTTCACTCATCCGGAATTGATTTCCTCCTTCGCAGAAAGAAATGTTACCCAAGCCTTCAGAAACACCTGCTGGTAAATTGGGCTAATGAAGACTGACTCACTTCTAACAGACACACTGTATACAGACTTAAAGACACTCACTACGGCCCCACATCCCATAATGCAACACTGTAGTAGACGGGTTAACACTAGCACTCTCTCCATTCAAAGGGGATTTCTAATCTTGTTAACATGTAGTTTTCTTGTCCTTAAATACAACGCAACCCCCATTTTTTCAAATGTAATTTCCAGTACATCATTTCCATAAATGTAGCCAATGTGGCCGTTTGGCTGTGTGGCACAAACATTTTTCCATATATTCGTGCATACGCTCACAATCTTCTGTTGTTGAACTCAAATCCTTTCTTCTTGTTCATGGCATGTTTAGAAATTTGAGGCAGAGGGTGAGCCGACTGAGCCTTTTAATGCCTGGCTTTTACCCGGCTTTCATTGTGGCTTCACATGCTGAGGAAGAGCGTCCTGATTTAAAGAGAGTTGACAATAATTCTCCTCCACACAACATGATATAAGCCCACCAGGAGCCGGGCAGCCGTAGCTCAACTGCTGTTTTAATGGCCAAAAACAGAAACAGCAAAGAAAGACATCCATCCTTAACGGCTGATATCTGACATGCTGCCCAGGATCCTTCACATGCCTCTCCCTTCTTGTTTCGAAGGTGCCAAGAGAAAATATGGATATCTTAAAAGAAAAGATGAAAAAAGACAAGAAACGGAGACTCTCCAAAACATGGCAT
Organism: Notothenia rossii; assembly: GCF_949606895.1. NCBI lineage: Eukaryota > Metazoa > Chordata > Actinopteri > Perciformes > Nototheniidae > Notothenia > Notothenia rossii. Next base: position 89,234,311 of record NC_136901.1, read on the forward strand.
TTCAGGTCTGAGAGAAAATAGATTGCAGATGTCTCTGCCAAAACCTGAGGAGGAAATGTTTACAACCTGCACCTTGTACACCAAATTGGTGCCAGCAGCACAGACTGATATCTTGCTGGTATTACATCCAAGAGGAAAAGCAGCAGTTGGACATAAGTTGACAAGTTCTCCATAAATGGGCATTGAGCAATCGGCCTTTCAAAAACAAAGTCTGCAATCAGAGTCTCACATCAAGACGTAGGTTTGGAAAATATGTCTTATTCACTTTCCTGCCAAGTTACAGGAGAAGAGCTATGCCAGCTAGCTGTTGGTTAGCATAGCTTAGAATAGCTTAGCATAAAGACTGGAAACAAGGGTAAACAGCTAGCCTGGCTTTGTCTAAAGGTAACAGACTATACCTTCAAGTTTCTATAAAAGCTCACTAATTACCATGTTATGTGTCGTTTGTTTAATTTGAACAAATCACACTTTTAGACAAAACCAGGCTTGTTGTTTCTACCTGTTTCCAGTCTTCATGCTTTTTATAATACCTACGGCCAAAGTGAATCCAGAAGGTCCAGGTTGTGTGGGTAGTAAAATACCTCGTTAAAAATCTAATTACCTTTTGTACGGCACTAATACCTAATGATACAGCTTTGGAAAGAGTTGTGTGGATTGTGTATTGTGTGGCTCGCTTCAAATGTCTAAATTAAGGATTTCAATTATCCAAATAGGTAGATTTGTTCAATATTTTTATCATAAAACATTTCCCATGTGTCCGAGAACTTTGAAGACATCACAACTTAATTTACTAACCATGAAACAGAAAAGATCAGACGCTGTCATCAGGGGGAAATGCTACAGTACACTAGTAAGACTGTAGTTTCTTCTGTATATATATTACATTACATTTAGCTGATGCTTTTATCCAAAGCAACTTACAATAAGTGCATTCGACCAAGAAGATACAAACAAACTACAAGAAAAAAGAATCATATAAAGTTTCATAGAGCCAAAACAATTTCAAGTGCTACTCAACTGGCTTTAGATAAGCCAGTCCTTTGTTAGTATATAAGTGCTTTGTTAGTAATTCTATCGCTCGAAGTGGAGTCGAAAGAGATGAGTTTTCAGTCTGCGCCGGAAGATGTGTAAGCTTTCTGCTGTCCTGATTTCAATGGGGAGCTCATTCCACCATTTTGGAGCCAGGATAGCAAACCCACGTGTTTTTGCTGATGGGAACTTGGGTCCTCCTCGCAGTGCGGGTGCAGCGAGCTGTTTGGCTGATGCAGAGCGGAGTGCACGTGCTGGGGTGTACGGCTTAACCATGTCCTGGATGTAGGAAGGGTCAGATCCATTCGCAGCATGGTACGTAAGTACCAGTGTCTTGAAGTGGATTCGAGCAGTTACTGGAAGCCAGTGAAGGGAGCGGAGGAGCGGTGTGGTGTCATATGGACAGCAAACCCCAGGAAACATGCTTCAATTTTTCCAAAATTAATGATGAAATAATAATACCAGAAGTCAGTGGAACAGAGGTCAGTCCGGACACATTGTCAGCGCTTTGGCTCGCTATGGACATCAAAGTGATCCATCTTCTCATCTAACTCCTGGCAAATAACTGTATTTCCCAAAATGTCCAAGTATTGCTTCATTACATTTTCGCAGAGTATTTAAAAAACTGGTATAAATACATAAAGGACCAGCCTCGTTCTGAAGAGGTTCTTGTTTTCCAGATGTGTGTGTCTTTGGGTGTAAAAAAACATTTGGTCTCTGCCTTCACGGATGAGATCATACAAAGTTGATAGCTGAAACTCAAATGAAGTTTACAGCTTAAACTTCCATCCATCTGGTCCGCAGGTCATCCTGGAAATTTCTTTCAGAGCATTAATCAAAATTTAGCAAAGGAACACTGGCGATATTGACAAAGTAATAACAATGAGAAACGGCCATCATAATATCAGTCAAAATGCTGGCCAGCGTAAACACTTCATAGAGCAGAAAGTATATTTCTTAACATAAAACACATCTGTGATCCAGGCCGTTGGTATTAGACTTCATGTGACAGTAAAGAGAGGTTTTTTCAATCGGCCGATGATGGAAGGACCTTGTCGCTTTGCTTCACCTGTGCACGGCTGAGGACTCATTGCTTCCTACACACACACACAAACACACACACACACACACACACCCACACACACACACACACACACACACACACACACACACACACACACACACAGTGACCGCTCAGTCACCCCATTGGCTGTAAAATAAGATGCCTCCACATGCCAACCAGGGGTCGATGACGTGTCAACATCTTGCCACTGTCAAGCAATGAAAACACACACACAGCTACACACATGTTGATATTACTGCATTAGGGAGGGCATTTATTGTCTACATTCATTCCCTAACCACAATCCGCTTTCCTTCCAGCTCTGCATGCTTGACCGCAACTTTTACCTTAAACTAAACCCAAGTCCAAAACCCATAAACGCTTCTTAAATAAGTGAAAACCGGCCAAATTGACCTCACTGATGAATGGAAACTCACACTGCCTCTCGGTTGGATAGCGAAACAAGGAAACACCCACTCAGATAGTGCTACGACGTTCATCAATCATACTCTGCCTGCGGAGAGCCTGTTGAATCCACACAAAAGGACGGCTGTGAGAGCCAGGAAGCAATGGATTGGTTAGCATATTCATGGTGACACAGTGAGCGTATGCTGGAGGAAGAGGGCCTTAGAGAAGCTCAAGGTTGTCAAACCCTTTTTACTTTCTCAAAGGACACTCGAGTTGTTCTGCCCTGCTTGTTAAGACGATCTTACCTTTTCATGTGCTTTCATTTAATCAATAAATCTCATGTCAAACAGCTCAGACCATCAGGCCCAGTGCATGTTTCTCACGCTAGTGTTCAAAGCCCCTCTCGTGTTACCCAAAGACTCTTGTTTTTCATGTCTCAGTTTTCTGCCTGGTCACAATTCTACCATATTTCTCTCTGTGTACACTTTTTTTGTTCTCATCATCACAACTTGTTTCCAGATTTGCGCAACAACATCGTCATAAAATATAAGACGGTAATTTTTTCTCACGTTAGTTTTCACATCACACTTGCCAGAGTTTTTCCCAAAGACGCTTGTTTTTCATTGCTCTCTCCTGCTTTCCTGCCAGGCCACAACTCAGCCATATTTCGTCTTATTTATGACTCATTTTTCACTTATTTTCTTATCATTAACACCAACCCATTTCTGGCACTGAACAGCATTTGTTTCCAGACGGATTTGCACCTCGACATCCTCATCAAATAAAAGATGGGGAGAGAAGGGTTAGGTTTTGAGTTATGGTTGGGGTTTGTGCTTCATGGTTATAATGTGTATGCACTGGCCTATTGATCTGTGGATGGGTGTTGTAATGTGTGGTTTGTGTGGTGTATGAATGCTTAGGTGTTGTTAGTTGTCATTTAATCCCCTCGGGGTGGTAGTGCCCAGTTTCTGTATCCACAGGTTCTCCGCCCTCTTCCTTTGCCCAATACTCCAGACCTGAGATGATGATGCTGATAGCGGGATGGGACTGAAAGTGATGGACCAGTGGTGTTGTGAGACGATCCTCTCTGATGTTATACAGGTGTTGTTTGAATCGGGTGAGGATGGAATGGCCGGTTTCTCCAACATAGTGTTTATGGCAGGTGGTGCAGGTAATGATGTAGACAACGTTGGTGGCATCCAGGGAAAAGGAGCTGAGGGTGGGGAAGCCAGTATGGCTATACTGGTTGTGTATGAATTTTCTGGGGGGGTAGTGTTGGCTGTGGGGTGCGTGTGGTGCGACTATGTGTGTGGAACATTTAGAGCGTATCAGTATGTTGTGAAGGCTATTGTTTTTTCTATGTGCTAGACTAATTCTCTGGTGGGTGGAGTGTGGGTGTTGTGATTGTAATGCTCGGAAGTTGCATTTGAGGGTGTGATGTAGCCTGGAGGTAGTGTGTGAAAAGGTAGAAACCAGGGGGATTAGTCTGGGGGGGTCCGTCGAGTGGGGGTCCGGGTCAGAAGGGTGTGTGTGAGGGCGGATGTGGGGTTCCGGGAGGTCCAAGGTCCCAGTGGGGGAATGGGAAGGGTCAGGGCAGGGTTAGGGTTAGTAAGTAAGTACAACTTTATTTATATAGCACCCTTCTTAACACGGATGTACAAAGTGCTTTACAGACAGTACACAATACAAAATACGTAAACGGCATAAAACACAGCAAGTAAAAGATAGGATAAAACACCAATGTAAGTTAGGGTTAGAGTACTCAGAGAAAGAAGTATTCAAGCACATTTCAGACATGCTGGAATATTATATTATTATATTACATGTCATTTGTTAGACGCTTTAATCCAAAGCGACTTACATACATTCAGTACTGTGGACAATCCCCACAGGAGCACTTCGGGGTGAAGTGTCCCAGGGAAACAACGACATGCTCGAACTAGCTACCCCCTGATTCGAAGTCCAGCACTCTACCCACTTAGCCACAGCCGCCCCTGTGTGGAATGATATGTGAATCAGATTCAAGATCAATCTCTTCCTGTTCTGCCTTTCTCATAAACACACGCTAACAATCACTGAGCCAACAAGAGGAAGATACAAAATAAAGTAGATGAACATGCATTCTGTGCCACATTAAGTAATCGTGTAAGTTTGAACATTGCGTGCCGCTTTTCCTGATCTCGTGTCACATCTTGTTTTGAAAGATCCACATTCTGACCACAGAGACAACACAACTGGTGACTGCCATTGCACACTTGCATGATAGTGATTAACTTGTCAATAGTCTTTATTCGCAATCCAAGAAATGTAGCAGAGGGACAAAGAAAACAAGTTCCAGTACCAAGTCATGCAACAACAAAAATATGTTTTATTCATGCATGAATGAATGTTTTATCATATTCAATATGTTTCTTTTTGCATGACATTTGTGTTACTGTAACTTGTGACACTAACCCTAACTGCCACCTTGCTAGGTAAAATATCTAATTTATTATAAAACAAACACATCTAATATGTGCTGTGTTTGCTTTATTACTGGAGAACCTGAGCTCCTTCTTCAAGACATTGTCAGGTTTACATTTTCACTATTAATTGTGTTTATGGAGAGAATTCCTCTACATGTGATGTCAATGTTTCTTAAGGGGAAATAATAGCTTATTGTTTACATGCAGCTTTGTGCCGTTAGCTTGTTAGCGGCACGCAGCGTGGGCGTTCACATCTAAAACCCCAAACAAGACCCTCTCAAAATCCCGACACCTAACCCTTGTGTGTGTTGACTCACGCCACTGTTAAACATTTACATACCCATCCAAACAGTGTCAGAGGGAAAACCGCATCATCCCGCTCTGTTTCACATTAGCATGCGGCCGAGGAGCTGGCCTTTTACTCAGAGAGGGAGAAAAGTCCCAAAACATCCATAGTAATCAATCTGATGAACCCAAACAGCACCATACACAGAAGAGACCGGAGTAAACAGCTTTCAACTCAGCTGGATTAAAGTCTCATCTTCACGAGGGGCGGATAGGACGTGACTTCTTGTTTCACTAACATTTCGTGTTTCAGTTTAAGCTCCGACCGCAAAAAGAAGTATGTGCCGAACATCCCAGAGCTTGTTTTGCGAGACAGAGGGATTTTTCTCTAAGTGGACTCTTATAAATGTTTAATGAACGCTATTCTAGTCACAATAATTTAGCTTTTTCCAAACCCATGTGGTGTTATTTATAATCCGTATAACCTACACATACAGAGCAAGTGCACAGACAAAAGTCACACGTGGAAATACAAGTCTCCCGGTCTGCATTTTAACAAGTCTCGTGTTTTTTTTTAATGGCCATATCCTGGTGTTAAATATCTGTAATGTGTTTTGTCTGGCTGTGACGACGGCTGGACATAAACATGCTATTCTTACTGTACCTGTTACTGTTCTATTAATAATGACTATAATGTCTGAGTCTCGCTCTGCATGGAAGCGTGAAGCATTATTTATTGTGTGAAAACGTGACTTGTTCCCAGCTGCCACACGTTGTTAATCTCTGGCTACACCTCTGCCATTCACAGCACATTTCGGTCATACTCTTTTCTCTTTCAGCGCTTGGCAGTCAGAGGGCCGGCTGCCACTGGCGTCCCTCAGGGTCGTTGGCGCCGTCGCAAATTTGGGGCCGCACCTTTCTGACAAGAAAGGTAACGCTGATCCTGCAGTGCGTCTTTCTGAGAGCAGCATCACCTCGCTGCTGGTACCCAGAGGTGGGAAGTAGTGGAGTCCAAATACTTCGCTACTGTACTTAAGTTCATTTTTGTGGTATCAGTACTTTACTCCACTACTCATTTTTCTGACAACTTTTTACTTTACATTTTTTACAATACCTGTACTTTCTACTTCTTACATGTTGAACACAAATACCTGTACTTTCTACTTCTTACATGTTGAACCCAAATACCTGTACTTTCTACTTCTTACATGTTGAACCCAAATACCTGTACTTTCTACTTCTTACATGTTGAACCCAAATACCTGTACTTTCTACTTCTTACATGTTGAACACAAATACCTGTACTTTCTACTTCTTACATGTTGAACACAAATACCTGTACTTTCTACTTCTCACATGTTGAACACAAATACCTGTACTTTCTACTTCTTACATGTTGAACCCAAATACCTGTACTTTCTACTTCTTACATGTTGAACACAAATACCTGTACTTTCTACTTCTTACATGTTGAACACAAATACCTGTACTTTCTACTTCTTACATGTTGAACACAAATACCTGTACTTTCTACTTCTTACATGTTGAACTCAAATACCTGTACTTTCTACTTCTTACATGTTGAACACAAATACCTGTACTTTCTACTTCTTACATTTCCCAAACAGGCTGGTTCCTTTAGTTTGAATGTGTGTTTGGTGGCGTGATCATTATTATTTAGAGTCATTGCGTGCCTATTGATTTGAACACGATCCGTGTATCCATCATTTCCTGGTCTTCTCTAAAGAAGAGGGACCAATGAAAACGTTGTCATGTTGCCGTTGTTCAGCATGGAAACATTCATTAGCTAACAATGACATTATTGTTCTATTAATATAAAGGGAGGTCAGGTACTCTTTAAAACAGCTGCTAGTTATGGTTACTTTTAACTGAAGTACATGTCAAAGCCCATACTTCTTTACTTTTACTTGAGTAAAGAAGGTTAGTCAGTACTTCTACTTTTACCAGAGTTTTTTTAAACACGAGTATCTGTACTTCTACTTCAGTAAAGGATGTGTGTACTTTTGCCACCTCTGATGGTACCACTGCACCCTCAACCTCCATGCCAGACTTGGATGTTACACAACTTTCAAATGCATGCACATATTACTTTCTAGTGGTGCTCCTTCAGGGGCGAGGGCACATAGACCACCTGGAGCGGCACTTTATATGGTTGGGTAACAAACTCAGACCTGAACTGACCTGTCATGACTGGCAATTTGAAAGTTGAGACCCTAACTCAGCCCAAGATATTCCATTACTTGATAAAATAAAGCAATTATTGCCTGGAAATTCGTATGACACAGTTCAAGTATTGTTCCAATTTAAATAATATTGTAACACTTACACAACTTGTTTGAGTCATACATTTCCTATACAGTCACATTTTCTAACTCTAAATATCACCATGTTTGTTGGTTGATCCACAAATATTTCCCCACCCTTTATAGGCCACAGTTTGTTCCCTAAGATGCAAAAGATTTACATAAATGATGCATGGTCGCAGCTATTGCAATTTGCATATAAGGCACCCTTCCACTATTCAACTTAAGTAGAAATACTACTACAACTTTTTCTAGTGGCTAGGAGTTTTAGGGGTAACATTTTTGGGGCAAATCTTAAATCTGTTGGTTTCCTTACAATCAAGCAACTTAGTGTCTTTGCTTCTATCCTTTGTTGACCTCTTGATTTTTTTTTTTTAGCTTGTTAGAAATTTGACCCTTTAAGACCTGTTCCACCATCTCTACATCCACATGTGCCCCCTGGCATCGTGTTTAAATGAACAAACAAAGACTGTTTACCTGTTTAATGCAAAGTCAGCTTCATGGTAAGCACCCTCTGATCCTGATACCTAGGATTCATTTAGGTGTTCACCCTCATTATCACACAGGGAGAGGAAATGAGATTCAGTGTTTTGGTTGATGACTAAAATGCTGAGCTAATCCCCAGGCTGGGAACTGTTTACGTTTAGAGTGAGTGGAAACTATTTGTGTTTACACCAACTTTTTAAAAGAATTTAGTTTTACGAATAATCTTAATGTTTTCCCCCGTCATCATGACATTGATTGTCCCTTGTGTACGGTCCAATGCATGTACCTTTAACATATAAGACTTGCACACCTGAGACCAGAATTAGCATCCTGTCTTGCATGTTGTTGTAAGTTTAGGCTAATAAAACTTTTAATTGAGGTTAGGAAAAAGGTTGTGGTTTTAAAAAGTAAATTCCTTTTGGGTTTGGAAGTTGTTGTTGACTTCTTAGTAGTTAAAACCGGGTTAAGCAGTTTTATATTCACCATGAAGAAACAATTCCAAGGTTACATTTCAGCATATTTGTATGTCGGTTGTCTGGGAGAAATCTAGGCTGGACTGCTATTCTTAGATCTGTTTAAGATTTAATAAAAGGCATCAACACCGCTACTCTCTGTCCTGGTAGCATAACTTTCAAACCGCACCAATCTTTGTAAAAATAATCATGCAAACGAGTTTGATATGACCATGCACAGTTGCAAAATACACATTAAAAGGGAAGGCAAAAGATACAAAACAACATAGTTAGACATTTACCTTTGTACGCTCTTAACAGAATAGCAAACAATTCCAGGATAACATTCAAGAACAAATTGGACATTGAAAACACACAACACAATACACCCTCCTCATAAAACATAACATACAAGATTTTATTATATATATTTAAGCAATAGCTCACAACAGGCCGTGGTATATGCTCATTATATCACAGCTAAGGGGCGTGGTTCGGCCCGACGCGAAGCGGAGGCAGTTTGCTTTTCAGCCCAACGGTATACTGTTTTTCGCAGACGCGGATGGATACTGACTTGTTGTGAAAAGTAACTTACAATTCTACCTGTGGTATACGCTCAGTATATCAGGGCTAAGAACCAATCAGATTGCTTGATTTGACTTGTCCGTTTTATAAATATATTATATATATATATATATATATATATATATAACCTGTCCCTATCATTTGTGTCCATAAGTTCTGTTGCTTTTACCTCTTAGAATATGTAACTAACTGTATGGTGTCCTTGGGTGTCATGAAAGGCATCTTAAATAAAATGTATTATTATTTTATTTCAAGAACCCTAGTCTTAATCATAATGTAACTGGATGGCTCCTGGCTTATGGTGCTAAATCCACCCAAAAATACATTTGAAAAACTCAACAGCAATGGCCCTTCCAGAAATAATGACCCTGCGTCTTAAGATATTCAACTGAACTTGTTGTGACCAGTTTCATATAGGAACTATTTTCTCTCTACCTAACAACAACCACCACCCACTGTGCAAGAATATAGCTAAACCTACTGCTAACTAACCGTGCTAATGTCACACCTTAGACAGAGAGCACATCATGGAGTTTAACATTTCCAGTTGTTGAACGCACCAGCCTCTCTTCCACGAGAAGATGTAATCTTACAGTTTTAAAAAAAATGCATGAAACTGCTCACAACAAGATCTGTGGATTATCTTGAGTAACTGGTTCAAGATGTTTTTCATGGGTCATGATTTCTTGCTGTTGAGTTCTCTAAATGTGTTTTAGGAGCTTCTTGCACCACAAGCCAATTGCCATCCATTTGCATTATAATCAAGAAAAGGCAGACATCTTTGCTGACAATATTTCCAACACTCACACCAAAACAATGTAGATTGATGAATAGCACAGCAGGTAAGAAGGCGAACTGTCCATTTATTACCTGATAATGGTCTATAGCTGCTTAATGCATTCAGTATTGAGTCCAACACGGCACTTCCTCAAGGCAAACTGTATTAACTCTCAGTTGGATGCAGTTAATACATAGTTAATGATGACATAACCGATGCTTCAAATGTATTTCCCAACAATAGCTTCTTGTATTCTGGCTTTTACAGCATTTGGGTATCATATGGTTCACATGTGATGAATCCTCTGAGGCGTCAGCGTTAGTATGAGCCAATATCAGCTCACATACGCTTTGGATTCTGGCTGACAGGCGATAAGTGAGGAGATCTGATCATCAGGGTTGAGATGTTCCAGATTCTCAGTGGGGGAATAATTAGAGCTTCATTTTGGTCTAAACAACACGTTTGTTGTTTCCTCTGCACACCAGCTGCTGCTTCCCCTGCGAGGATTCGTTGGAAAAACAACAAAAATGAAGAACATTCTCAGGTGCTTTTCACGCTTGTTAGTGGTGTTAATTACTAGGTCTGAATAATGGACCATTACAGGGAAATGTGACTTTAGGAACGTTAGCCACATGTGTCACAACAAAGGAGGAGAGGAGGGTTTTATTCAGTCATATGTCATGAAGCAGATTCCTTTTAAGACAGGTGAACAATGGAGGAAGAAAATCGTTGAATATGGTTTGTTTTTCCAAGGTTTTTATGACAAAAACTGGGAAGTTTTCCACAAAGGTTACCACACACACAAACATCCAGTGGTTCTCTTCTGGTCTGCTGAAGTTGGGAAGAGAAAAGAGACGAGTCCCGGCTTCTGTCCTCAAGGAGGTTTTTGGTGTTCGTTGATAGGACTCCCTGCCTGAGGACAGAAAATAAACTGTAAGTGAAGATGACCAAAGACAACAAGAAGCGAAATCAGAGAGAGGAATGTCTTTAGGAAAAATGTCCCGGTAAGAAATGGCAGGTCAAAATACCTCTGAGGTTAAAATTGACTTCTTTCTTCATTTTTTCTTTATACTAAAAGGCTGTTGAAAAAAGCACAGGCAAGCTTGACAAAAAAAGTTTAATTTAAAAATAGAAATGTGTAATCTTGATTTCAGCTGACCAAATATCCAGTGGCTTTTTTAATTGAAACGTGTTTATTGGCAAGTACTTCCCAGCATGCATAGGGTGAACATTCCCAAAAGATCTAAACTTTTCTAATTTGAAATAATTACATGATATCAGACAAACATGAGGAAGTTCAACACTTCCTGCTCCCTTATTGGGAAAAGCTCAAAGCTTAAAGGTCACCTATCATGCTATTTTTAGGCAGTAGCATAGGTCTCAGATATATACATACCAAACAGATCACCCATTCTAGCCATGCCTCATATCCCTTTATTCCACTTCCTGTTTCAAAATTGCTGATTTGGGGTATAAAGCTTTAAAAAAAAAAGTTGATACAAAAAAAGGAGGGGGCTGAGCTCATGTGGGACCCGGCAGCTACTGTCTAAACTAAATGCTGCGGTGATGAAACGCCATATCATGGATTATCAAGGATTATTTCTGAAACAGTATGGAGCTCAAAGGCTTTCTCTCTTGCCGGTTATACCACAAGGTGAGTTCCTTTTTATTTCCTGCTTCTTCACACACATGCTCTCCAGTACAGGTTAGCTCTGAGTGTTAGCGATGCTAATGTAAACACCGACCATATTACGTCCAAAACAGTCGGGAATTGTTTCTGATATCAACGTTTCTGATAGGGCCATGGGTCCACATTTCAGATATTACGTCATATCGGACGCAAATCTGGATCAGCTCCGTTAAAGCCCCGTTTTTAGAGATTTGGGTACAGAGGAAAAGAGAGAAGGTTTTATTTTCTGAGGCTGCGTGAGTTCCCTGACACACCGGGGACACATCTTTATAAAAGACATCAAAAAGTGCATTTTGCATGATAGGTCCCCTTTAAACTAAATAAATTAAGTGAAATCAAATAACTCAACATTCTTTAAGAATTGTTTTATTAGGTTTGTTGCTTTGAAATGTCAAGTTTACTTAACCTATTTCTCTTTACACTCTAATGTTTAGCAACTACCAGCGATACCCACGTCTACAAAATATAAATCTATAGTGACCATAAATCATGTGGAAGCTGGTAATACGTTTGATCGCGGTTGTTTCCTCCAAGTCTCCGGCAGTCCCCGCTCCTCCAGCTACATTTCCCTTCCTCTCAGCTCTGCATTTAAAAAAAAAAAAAGCACCAATCTGCATCATCTGTACTCAATCACAATAATTACCCAGAGAAATGCAGCGCAGAGCCTGTGAGAGGTGAGGGGAAAGAAGCACAGAGGCTATTGGCACTGGCCTCCCTCCAGTCGTTATTAGTCATCTCTTTGCTGCTCTGGAAGAGGAAGGTTTGGGAGGCGGCCATTTTCAGACAGACAGACAGAGAGACAGAGAGAGAGAGAGAGAGAGAGAGACAGAGAGACAGAGAGAGAGACAGAGAGAGAGACAACTGATGTGCCCAGAAAGTATCAGCGATGTCTCAAAGCTTTGGCACAACCACAGCTCCTCTGAGGACTGGCACACGAGAATCCGCTCTATGTTCTTTCCTGTCAGGCTTCCTCTCATCCACACATTTAAAAAAAAAAAACGTAAGCTTGTTGTCATTCTGGAGATGTGGGAGCTTATAAAAATCCCCAAAAAGCGGACAGCGAACACCTTTTTGGGATCTTCAAAATAAAAGAGTCCTGTCAGGATTTGTGAAGGAGCTCTTTGTGGGGTTTCTGGGGCTTTGAATAACTTTTGATTGCAGAGATATTTTGCAATCAAAAGTTCCCTCAAAGCCCTTTTGACCTTTTTAATGCAGACGGACAGGAGAAATAAAGGACTGATTTGACTCCAGTGCCCATGGAGCATCAGCTTCATGAATGTCTTACTCCACGGGGGACTGGCAGTAGCTCAGAGGAATGTCTGTGTTTTCAAATCCTGATTTCACCCCTGAGATTTGCACTTTTAAAGACTGAAAGGTAAAGAGATGTTTGCCATTCAAGTCAAAAGGGCAGCTACTGTGCATCTTATCCATTGAAGATGTATTAACAAACATCTCTCAAAGCTTCTCTTTTTAAATGAGAAGCATCTCATGAATCAAGATAATATTTATCCTGCACATTCATTTATTCGTCCACTTAAATGGGGTCTTGTTTTTGTAGTTTTTGCAATACTTTCAGCTACAATAACATCTCACTCACCAACATAAGGTCTAAGAAACAAGGATCAGGGGGTTTCAATACGCAGAAAGTGTACCTATTGTCTCAGTGATTGTGTCATTGTCTTACTATTTGGCCAAACCAAACAGAGAACATCTGGGTTGTGGATAATCTGTCATCGCACAGGAAATATCTAAATGTTTGTTTTTTTGGTTTGTTGTTTTTTGCAGATGTTACCGCACTCGCAGTATCAGCCAGGAACATGGTGAGTTCAATATTATTATTACTTATTGAACGAATTGACATAAAAACTACAAAATCAAGACCCTAGTAGTGGCAAAAATCCCTATTTGTAGATTACATGACATTACATTAGACGCTTTTATCCAAAGCGACTTGCATACTCAATACTGTGGGCAATCCCCACAGGAGCCATTTGGGGTGAAGTGTCTCAGGGACAGAACGACATGCTGACAGCAGTGGGGTTTGAACCTGTGAACCCCTGATCCAAACACCAACGCACAACCCACTGAACCACATGCCTCGCTAAGTAGATTTTCTGGAATGACAAATCAGTTCTATTCGTTTGGCTCCAGTTTTTTTTGCTCCAATATACTTTGAAATGTGTGTTTCAAGCTCAAAAACACACTGATCTCCATAGTGCGTAGGTAAAAACCTTCTGCAAGAAAAGATCTAATGTTTTGTGGGTGAAATGCAAAGAAGCTGCTCATTTTGGAAATGTAAGTGACAATCGGTTCATAGTTAAACTGTAGATTTGAAAGGAAGAAATGCTTTTTTAAAATCGTATTGTACCCAGGTCATTTTTGAGAGTAATGATTAAAATAATGAGACTTGGATTATATTCCCCTTCGCGGTGATATACGCCCGATCATTCTCCCTCCTCGTACGTTCACGCTGCCGAACAATGTACTCATCGTATTTCTTTGTTCAAATGCACAGACGACAGACTAAATAAAGACACTGATGAGCCTTCGGTGCCCATGAGGGTTCAGAGTTCTCTTCAAAAAGTCCTGGCACCAGAACAAACCCACTGAGGACTGGCAGCTGTGCCCAATATTAGTATTATTGAGTTTCTGGATTTCTTACATTTCACCCTCCAGATCTTGTCACTGATCCAAAGAAAACTCTGAACTCTGAAGATACTGGTCCCTCAAAAATCTAATAGAAGTGCAGCCAAATGGTAAAGTACGAGTGAATAGACCCAAAGTTGGTTTAAAGCAAAGGCCGTATGATGGTCGTCCTCTTTTAGAAGTTATAGCCGCTTTAAAGTCTTAATGTCGGGCTGAATGGATGGGCGTAATAACAAACGACTGACAGATTGTCTCTGTGTTGGGATCGTCTTAAAGGGAACGTTCTGCGGTCATCCTGTGATTGCA